>NW_016158659.1:89407-101666 GCF_001687245.7 Rhagoletis zephyria
AAAAAAAATAAAATTTGTAAAGACTGAAGAGAAATCTATCGAAAACATTCCTGAAAAAATTTTCTAAATACAATAGGTAATTAGTTATATGGATCCGAAAAAATGGCCGTTTGACCAAAATGTCAAAATTCTAGACCCTCCAACTCGGAGTGTGTTTGACCGATCCCATTGAAATTTTGTGTCATAACTACTATTTTTTAGGACTAACCTTGGTGCAAATTTCATCCCGATCGGAAGACATGGATTTCAAAAGTTGGGTCACTTGAGGTGAAATGCCCCATATATCTAAAGTTTTAAAATATGTATTAAAAAAAATTAAGCACCTGAAGCTAAAAGTAAAAATACATATTTATTTTCCATATTTTTTCTTTGAATTTGCTTTGTTCAGGGCTTTACTGGCAAACAAGATAAATAATTCTTTAAAATTTTCAAAGTTATAGTTTTCCCTATTTCTACGCAAAAATGTTTTAAAAAAAAGTAAGTGCGGTTGGGCCAAACAGTAGAAGTGAAACTTACGTTACATATCTATTTTGTCTCATAACCAATATATGTACATTAGAGTGGTCCAAAAACAATAAAGTCGGAATTTTAATGCCGCCACCCCCTAGTATTGTTCCATACCGAAAACAAATATACCCCAATTTTTTATTTTGTAATCAAAAATTATTTAGGGAGTGCTCACAGCGATCAAAGTTTTCCATGTATTTTATACAGGGAAAAAACAACTTTTCGTAGAAATGGTGTAAAATTCTTGAAAATCAATATTTTCCGAACGGAAAACTGTGGTTCCCCTCAGGAGACTTCCAATATTAATATCCAATTGTTTATTTAACCATTTTTTAATATTAAAGATTTTTTATTGGTCCCCCCCATTGCATTTTTTAGGGGTTTTGGAGGACCTACAAAATATAGTTACCATGAAAAAATGGTTAAAAAAACAATTGGGTATTATTACTGGGAACCTCCTGAAGATAAGCAAAGTTTTCCGATCGAAAAATATTGATTTTCAAGGATTTTGCACCATTTCTACGAAAAGTTGTTTTTTCGCCATATAAAATACATGGCAAACTTTGAGCGCTGTGAGCACTCCCTAAATATTTTTTGATTTCAAAATAAAAAAATAAGGGTATATTTATTTTCGGCTCAGAACAATCCTAGGGGGTGGCGGCATTAAAAATCCGACCTTATTTTTTCACATACATTTTTGGACCACTTAATGTACATATGTACATTAGAGTGGTCCAAAATAATAAAGTCGGAATTTTAGTGCCGCCAGCCACTAGGATTGTTCTGAGCCGAAAATAAATATACCCTTATTTTTTTATTTTGAAATCAAAAAATATTTAGGGAGTGCTCACAGCGCTCAAAGTTTTCCATGTATTTTTTATGGGGAAAAACCACTTTTCGTAGAAATGGTGAAAAAGTCTTGAAAATCAATATTTTTCGATCAGAAAACTTTGCTTATCTTCAGGAGATTCCCAGTAATAATACCCAATTGTTTCTTTAACCAATATTTTTCAATCGAAAAACTTTGGTTCTCTTCAGGAGACTCCAAATATTAATATCGTTAATATTGTTTATTTAACCATTTTTTATGATTAAAGATTTTTAATTGGTCCCCCCATTGCATTTTCTAGGGCCTATAAAATATAGTTACCATGAAAAAATTGTTAAAGGAACAATTGGGTATTATTACCGGGAATCTCCTGAAGATAAGCAATCAATCGAAAATTATTGATTTTAAAGAATTCTACACTATTCTACGAAAAGTTGTTTTTTCCCCATATAAAATACATTGAAAACTTTGAGCGCTTTGAGCACACCATAATTTTTTTTTTTTTTCAAAATAAAAAAATAGGGGTATATTTTTTTTTGGTATAGAACAATCCTAGGGGCTGGCGGAATTAAAAATGCGACCTTATTTTTTTACATACTTTTTTGGACCACTTTAATGTACATACATACATTTGCTTTTGCTTTAGGTTATATTTTTTGTCTTTTTTCTATCTACATCCCTACCTCTACCCCTGTTCGTTCTAACTAAATTTATGTTATTCTGTTTTCCTTTATCTTCATTTTTATCTTTATAATGTATCGATAACAAAATCAATAGTAAAATCCAACAAAATATCGATAACAAAACCGATAAAAATATCGATAACAAAATCTATGAAAAATTGAATAAAAATTTCGATAGCAAAATCGATAATACTGGTTGATAAATTGATTATAAAATCGATCAAAATATCGATGACAAATTGATTAAAAATTTTGATAGCAAAATCGATAATATTGGTTGATAAATTGATTATAAAATCGATAAAAATATCGGTAACAAATCGATAAATAATCGGTAACACAATCGATAAACAATCGATAAAAAATACGATAACAAATCAATAACAAAATCGATAACAAGATCTATAACAATATTGATAACAAAACCAATAACAATATCGATAAAAAATATCGATAATACAATCGTTAAAAATATCGGTTTTCCAATCGATAACAAAATTGATAAAAATATCGATTTTTATATCGATAGATTCCGATGATATTGATAGCAAAATCGATAACAATATAGATAAAAATTTCGATAAGTAAATCAATAAAAATATCGCTAACAAAACCGATAAAAATAACGATTATTATATCGATAAGTCTCGAGAATCCCGAGAATCTCCAAAATCCCAAAATAGTTCACAGATTGAGTCTCTGTGTCTCCATCTATATCCTTTTCTCTATAATTACCTTTATTTTAACCTGTCTTCCTCTTTCTTCATCTTTACTGTTATCGGTAACCTAATCCTCATCTTTTTCTTTTTATTTATCTTTGTTTTTACTTTTATGTTTATCATTTTCTTCTTTTACATATTCCCCTTCACCTTTGCCCTTATATAAGTAAAGTGTTTAAATTTACTTTGATCTTCATTTTTGCCTTCACCTTTACGCATCTTTATTTTTTTTCCTTTGCCTTTATCCTTTTCTTTATCTATGTACGTACTCATCTTTACTTTCATTCTTGTATTGGTCTTTTTCTAAGTGTTATTCTTTAACCTATTATTAGCAATTTTTTTTAAATCAATACCATGTGCATACTAGAAGCACTTGTTTCAGCCCCAACAATTTCCGTTGCACCATTTCCGTTGCATCATTTTCGTTGCATCATTTCCGTTGCATCATTTCCGTGTGCAATTTCCGTCGAATTTGCCAGTTTACTCCCAACCAACCAATCGCCGCTAAAGAAGTTTCACTTTAATAAGGAGAACTTTCTTTCTATGTCAACAGTGGTGGTTGGCATTCTTGAAGCAAGCTAGTTCATTGGGATTATGGCTATTAAGCAGGGATGACACGATTTGTATATTTGTACAGATTTGTACATTTTGGCAGCACAAAGTGGTGTTGTTTAGAAATTTGAGTTCGGCTCAATAAAAGAATTTCCAGACAACACCACTCTGTAACTGTCAAAATGTATAAATCTGTACAAATGAACAAGCCTTGTGATCCCTGCGATTTGGCTTCTTAGCACACCAGATAATCTCGTAAGTTCCTTAAGCCTTACTTTTTTGTAGAATGGTATCCAATTTTTCCTTGATTTTTTGCCCAACGTCACCCTACACACCTTGAATAGTAGTAACAGCAGCTTCCACAATGATTTTAACGTGCGTAAATAGATATTAAAGAAAATTCAAAAGATCCATTTGGCAAAATTTTCAATATCTGGTTTTACACCAGTTAAAGTCGTTCAAGAAAAAAATATCCAAAATATTACGCGAACAAAAAATTTGCAGAAACTTGCAAGTTAGACGAATAGCTGATTGAAATTTTGTTTGCACTCAAAAGTATAAAATTTAAAATGTTTGAAAACAAATCCCGAAGTCTTATTCTGGCACAGTTCACTGACTAAATGAATAATTACTTACTTCTTACAAGTTTAATTAGTCGTATTTTACTATTTTAACTTTCAAACCATCAAATTAAATTTAGGGATTTGCGCAAATTCTGACCAGCTGTTTTCTTGTTGGCAAATTGCTGTTGGCAAAAAAATTTCCAGCAGAAACTAGCAGCTTTCTCTCAAAATGAAATGTCATTTTGCTCTCTTATTTGCCCTACTTTGCTAGTTTTTTGGGTACGCGAGCACAAAAAGCTGATCGTTTTTATTAATGTTGGGAAGTATCGAGTACTTTTGAGGATCGAGTTCCTTGGTATAGATACTTTTAAGGATCGGGTATTTTTTAGAGTACTGAGTACTTTCTTTAAATATACACATGTTGATAACATTTCCATACTTAGGGCCGTTTTCTCATCTATCCTTTAGATTACCGGCCACTTTATCGTCTCGATATACGAGTTTTCGTTTTCTCTTCAGCGCATTAATTTCTCGAATCGATAAATTTTTGCTCACCCGATGCAACCTTTAAAAGTTTGTACCCAACTTTAAATTTTGGTTTGGTTTTAGTTCATGAGTCAGATATATTAGATATTTCACCCAAGGTTTTGGTTTTTGCTAACAGTTGTTCGTGCTCTATATTTGCTTATGGTGCATTGCCAACCTTTGGAATTTTATGACGAATGTAGTGAAGTTACACTCTCGCGCTGCCGTAATTATAGAATAACAAATTTATTTTTACCGGTAAGATAAGAAAACGAAAACACTTTAAAGTGGGGAACAATTTAACTGCCCTGTTAGTAAAGGCAACTTTACTGCTTACATTAGAAAACGACCCTTACACTGACAATAAAATTTCGTAAAAGTGCTACGAAAAACTTTCGTAGTCTTGGTTTTTGTACAATATACGAAACTTTCGTTCATAATACGAACACATTTTTCACAACGAAACAAGATTTTACGAACCGTTCGTAATTATAACGAAAGGACTTTCGTAAAGCCTTTTTTCAGTACAATTTACGAAATCTTACGTTTATTTTACGAAACACATTCGTAAATTACTGAACAAATCTCTGTACGAATAATTTTGTATATTGTTCGAAGGCATTCGTAATATTTACGTATGGTTTTAAAATTTACGAAATCTACAATTCTGTATTCGTACAATTTACTTAATACTTTCGTACATAGAGCAAATGCAGAAACATTTTTTTTTAATTTTTAAAACAGACGAATATTTTCCTATAATATACTAAATTACCGTCAGTTTAATATTTCATCATATTTTTATGTACGTTTATTGCAAAACTACTGGTTGGCTACTGGGAGACGTATAATATAATTTTAAAAGTTTTAAGAAGCTTTTGCTGGATAAAAATACAATATAAAATTAAATGTTAAAGCTCTGGATAATTGCTTTTAGCATACAATGTTTTTAACATCGCCCACGCTGAGCCTTGCTCTGGAATGTGGTACTTTATAAATAGGCAATTTCATCAGTTAGCTGTCAACGGCAAGCCCAAGCCAGGAACAGACGCACTACTTAATGAAATTTTAAGTAAGTACATGTATGACTTTTCATTGAAACTTGCCTTTCAGATGCCTTATAATTTTCCTTTAATTTATAGTCGAGAAAGGAAACAAACATCGAAGAAGCGGCGAATCTGCCAAGTACGTCCAAATAAAAATATTGCAAAACATTTTGTTAAAGAAGAACGCTTAAAATTAGGAATAAAAACAAAATAAAAGTGTTTGTTATAATTCGTCTTATATTTTTTTACAGTGTGGTGAATGAAAGCAATCGGAAGTTCTACGAAACAGCCGCAGATTTTAGGAAAATAATTTCGTTAAATATACGAACTATTATTGTGCATTTTACAAAAAATTTTTACGAAATTCTTTAGTAAGTAGTACGAAATTCGTTCATAAATAGTACGAATACGTTCGTAAAATGTACTAAGATCTGATGTCTCATATTTTCGTGGTATGTACGAAAACGGTTTTGTACAATCAACGAAAACTTTCGTGGCTCAAAATGACGAAAACTTTCGTAAAATGTACGCAAGTTTCCGTTATATTTACGCAGATTTTATTTTCAGTGTAGTGTAGAAATCTCACAAGCTAGTAGAATTTTATTTAAATTAATATATGAATCCCAAATTACGCCAAATGAATTGCTAACTGTACTGGATACAAGTATTGTACTTGAAAATTATTAAACTGCAAACTGAGTACAATCATTTCTGAATACCGTTAAATGCAAATAAAATTCAGTACTTTGAAGTCTATTTGACGCTTAATACTGAGTACTTTGAATCGATTCTGAGTACATGTATCAAGCGATTGTTGGAACATGGTGTTCTTTAGAAAGTAGTACGAAATTCGTTCGTAAATAGTACGAATACGTTCGTAAAATGTACTAAGATCTGATGTCTCATATTTTCGTAGTATGTACGAAAACGGTTTTGTACAATCAACGAAAACTTTCGTGGCTTAAAATGACGAAAACTTTCGTAAAATGTACGCAAGTTTTCTTTATATTTACGCAGATTTTATTTTCAGTGTAGTGTAGAAATCTCGCAAGCTAGTACGATTTTATTTAAATTAATATATGAATCCCAAATTACGTCAAATGAATTGCTAACTGTACTGGATACAAGTATTGTACTTGAAAATTATTAAACTGCAAACTGAGTACAATCATTTCTGAATACCGTTAAATGCAAATAAAAGTTAGTACTTTTTAAGTCTATTTGACACTTAATACTGAGTACTTTGAATCGATTCTGAGTACATGTATCAAGCGATTGTTGGAACATGGTATCTTTTAGTACTGAGTACTTTCTAGTTCTTTTAAGTTCTGAGTACTTTCGAGTTCTTTTGTGAGTACTGGATTCCTTGGAGTACGTTTAAAAATCGGGTGCTGTCGATCCTTTTGAGAATCGAGTTCTGAGTACTTTTGGTATCGATACTGCCCACCACTAGTTTTTATAACTTTCAATAATTATCAGATACCCGAATGCAACTAATTGTGAACGGTATTTGGACTTTACGAGTTTCATTGTAGACTACAAATACTCACAGTCATACGTTGTGCCAAAAACGGAAAATATACGGCACGCAGCTGTTTTCAACAGCGGATATTTTAAATCTGGCACTTGCTGACGGAATTCATGCACTGGCAAAGCTTTATGTTACATTTCCATTGCCCTAGCTTCTTTTAATTCCAAAAACTCTAACTCTTCTTCGCTTTTCTTAAAAAGGACTATTTCGGATATTGTAAATTCATCCTCAATTATATTACATAAAAAAGGGTTTATGAATTATGCAAACGTACATTTAAATAATTTCAAATCGGCAAATCTTTTTCCAAAATCTGCTTCTAAGTCATGTGCAATATTTTTTTCTAGCCATGGAAAAATATGGAATATAATTTTTTTGAGATCATGAATAAAAACCCGTAGTTTAGCTTCCAACCTTAAAATAATTTGCGACAAATCAAAAACATTTTTATTCCATCCTTGTAGAGACAAATTCAAGTTTTGCAAATGTTCCATTATCTTGGTAAAGAACATTATGTCAGAAAGCCAATTTCCATTCTCCAATTGCGGGTAATATTCCGATCTCAATTTGCGTATGTGTAAAATGTGTATATGTAAAAAGGATAAAACAAAAAACAACACAATGGAAAAAAACGTCCAGCAAGGAAGTATGTATTTTAAAAAGTAAAAAGAGCCACAATGTTCTAAGTAAAGAGAAAGTAAAAAGAGCCGCTCTTTGTTAAGAAAAGAGCCGCATTTGGCTCAAAGAGCCGCGATTGTCCACCGTTGATACAGGCTAACCGCATTCGAATTTGAAGCTACTGCTTTTTTCGCCTTCAATATTGAAGGTGACGCCTCTCATCTTCTTCTCATCATCTTAGATCTTTAAGAAAGGTTTGACATTCCTTAGAATGTAGGAAATAATACTTTGCCGCCTCTAACCAGGTTCCCTATCTCGTTTATATTGGATATGACGGAAGAGTGATATTGGGATACATGTTCTTAAAAGCTTCAACGGGCAAAGCAGATTTTAGAAATACTTTTTTTTTTGCGGTTAGGGCTCGATATATGGATATATGGGCGACCGAAGTTGCATGGACCCATCAAATGCTGTTGCAGTTGTGGAGTTATTCGTCCATTCTAGAAATAATAATAATTTAATAAAAAATGCAAGTAGATATGCTTTTTTGACAAAATATGCTTATATATGCATTTAAGACAAAATATGTAAGAATATGCACTAACAAATCGATGTCATCTTAACACAAAACTCTTGATTCGCAACATTTGTTAATCTTTAAGTTCCTATGAGTTACCAAAAAAAATTTAAATGCATAGAAATCTGGACCGTAGTAATAAGATAACCTGGTTGGTGAAATATGCACAAAATTCTCGAGATAGAACAAAACCAAATATTACAAGTGCAAACTAAGTATAAAACAAACAAGAAAGTAATATTGTTATTGTCTTCGTTGTTTGCTACTATTTATATATGTACTAGCCAATTCCCGTTTTCTTCGCGCCGCATATTAAGAACTTTTGCGTGAGTCAATGCAAAAATAGCGTTTAGAGTCAAAAACGGTATGTGAAGTAAAAAAGTTGAAACGACTAAAGAGCAGAGTCCTCCTCACACATGGGCCAAGAATAGTAGCGCTGTGATGCCATATGGAATACTAATCGCTTTCGATGTCATGAGCTTTACCGTTGTTCTTATTTCCAACTCTGAAATCTCTGCCAAGCGTGCAAAATCTTCTCTGATCTTGCAACTACAACATTAGTCCGGTGTGTAAGCCAATAAAAATGCTTATAAGGAAACTCAAAAAGGACAGATGAGCGTTTTCCGTTATAGGAGGGCCAATAATTCTCGATTTCCCACAGGATGAAAAGTTTTCCCGTACATTGGCTAAATGAGTCGTGTGATCTCTTTAATATCGTTGAAGTGAAGCCATCGGTATACCTACCGTGTACCTTCTTGGACGGTTGTGGTCGAATCTTTCCTTGTCGATTCGCCACTTTTACAATTCGTATTAATATTTATGAACTGGTTTATTTGGGTCTTACTGCTGCAATAACTGCCACCCCGGACAATTTGCTTAATCGGAGGTAAATGCAAGATCGCATTAAGGGTGTTAGAGGGCGTCAGATAAGGGTGCGCTTACACAATTTCATTTCAGCCATCTAAATAGGGACACGAATTTCGATACGATACGATACNCACCCCGGACAATTTCCTTAATCGGAGGTAAATGCAAGATCGCATTAAGGGTGTTAGAGGGCGTCAGATAAGGGTGCGCTTACACAATTTCATTTCAGCCATCTAAATAGGGACACGAATTTCGATACGATACGATACCATATCGATATTTTCTGCATTCGATACCGATATTTTCTACTCGATAGTTTTAAAACGATATTTTTTGGAATCGAGTACCAGAACCCTAGTATCGTATCGAATGTCATAAACTCACATTCCAACACTGAGGGAAAAAGTTTTAGAAAAAAAAACGTGCTAAATTGAAAAAATACGCATATGAAAGAGCACCAACCCAGCTGGTTTTAAATTTGAGTATATGGGCAAATCTAAGAAACAGGTAACCTTGGTGTTTTTTAGCTTTATTTTCACTGTTGGAAACTATATCAAGCTGGTTGCTTTTGGATATAATTCATTGACGTATACTTGAAGCCTCAAAAAAAATTTGGATCTATTTGCAGCATAACTTTTGAATTATAGGTGTTTAAATAAAAAATAATAATGAAAACAAGTGAATTTTTTATGTAATTTTTAATAGGTGAAAAATTAATTATGCCATAACTTTTGAAGCACACCATATACTGATTTGAAATTGTATGTGCAATTAGTACTTATGTGTACACTTCAAATGTAGTAGGTATGAAAAGTGTGCATTAAAAAATAACGAAAAGGCAAGTAACTCAAAGTCTGTAATTCCACATTTCACAATTTTAAAAATTTTCGGTTTATNGTTATTGCGCAAAAACATATATCTGAGTAATCAGTTGTATTGGAGCTATATGTTAATGTTATCCTATTTCGATAATTTTAAGGAATAATTAAGGTAATATTAAAAAACAGTTATGTGCAAAATTTTAGTAAAATAACTTCAAAATTGAGGGAGTTATTTATAAAATAGTTCAAATTTAATCAAATGTTCAAGTACCGTTATCTCGAAAACCGGAGCCAATCTGGTAAAACAAGGCATGCCATTGAATTTAGAACATCCCAATTAAGTGAGTTCAACTTTCAAAATCTTTCCTCAAAGTTTACAACTTGAACAGCGTAATTTCAACCCAGCTTATTCTTTTGTTTTCTATTTCATGTTTATTCCTCGTCTAACTTTTGAAGCACTTGATGAATATGAATTACACTTATATTAATAGATTTATTAAGAGATTACGAATAAAATAATATATAAAACATAGGTGTGCTCACAAATTTAAAAATTAAAATTTTTTGTTTGAAAGTGTTCCTATTTTTTAGATTTGCCCATATACGTTATAAAATATGTGGTTGTGAAGTGCACAGACGCTTTTTCGTAATTAAGAAGAAAAAAATGAATTTTATGTTCCGTCTGATCAGAATTGAACCCGGACCCTCTTGGCCGCAACTAATTGTATCAAGCGTCTTTGCACACTCAGCTATAGCCATACATGTAAAGGTGTTTTCAAATGTTGAGTTTGAATCAACATCACAGCGCGCGATTAGTGCATTATTTCATACCATATATGTGTGTATGTGTTGTCACCGTTGTGCATGCTTTGTATACATATACTTTCTTAATTACATATGAAAAAGCATCCGAGACGTGCAAAACGCCATCCGTGTAGTGAAAAATGCTTTATTTTAATACGGGAGTATTTGAATTGAATATTTCCATTATATGTACGTAGTGTATGTATAATGGAAAAATCCATTTTGTTAAGACTTTTTCACTTGATTTAAATACGAACATTTTTAAACGGTAATACAAAATTTTTTTCTTACAACGCGATTTTTTTCTCAGTGAAGGATAATGTTATTAACAGCTCAATCTAATATTACCGGCGAGAGTTTTTCTACGCACGCACGCAAGTTTTTCCCATTTGATAAATCCAAATCAATTTGCATGCGTGATTTCTCGGAGTTGCATTCCTGTCAAATTTACAGGGGTTTGCTGACAAAAATTTTGATTTCATAGTCGCGCCAAAATGCCAATTGAGCATAAATGTCAAATCGAAATGTCACGCAAGACAAATCTTGGAATTTGGTTGGCCTGTAACAATTCTTCCCGATATAAAATGGGCTTTAAAGTGCAGAAATTTGTACTATGGTTAGGATTGCATGTGGTGGGATTTGAACCCGCGGCCTCGGTGTTTAAGTCAACACCTCAATCTCTACGTGTAGTAATAATAATAAAGTCCGGCGCTTACACAATATGTTAGTGTTTGGCCGAACTTCTCCTCCGATTTGTCGCGTGGGCCTTAATGTTGTGGCACAAAGGGGGTGTCTACAATTTTATGTAGACTCTGAACGGCGATTGTATTTTATGGGCAGCTGTTTTTCATTTTCAAGGTTTGCGCACTTCTATCCACTTCCACCCAGCGGCCTATATGCGAGACCTATATTCAGATAAATTTTTTGGTTTTTGGTATCGATATTTGGAATATCGATTCTTTTTATTCCGATATTCCCGCGTAATTGAAACAAGCTCTTGGCTCAATCCTTATCCATTCGTCCTGAAGTATACTAGCCAGAAATTCGATTGCTATATAAAAAAAGAACCATTTTAAAATATAAGTGTTTTTACTCTAGAAAATAATTTATGCAACCTCATATACGCGGTTAGGCATCTTGTTGATACGCGGTTTTGTACTTTAAACGACGATATACATAGCTGTGTCAAATTTCAGTACGTTGGTTTATGCGGTTCCAGCGATAACGATATGAGAACTTAAGTAAGAGAAGTAATAATAATAATAATAATAATAATAATATCCCAACGGTTTTTACCCTCCATTCCCGCCCATCCGCACGAGGGGCGCAGTCCGCATGACGTACGGAACCAATATTTTAAATTTTTGTGCCGAGTCACGATAGGCAGGAGTTTGTTAAGTGTCGAGATCTAAAACTGTTCAGCTACAGAACTAAATTCATCAGCTGATTTTATGTATTTATGTCAATAATTCACTTATTGAGAGAGGAGAGTATCGCTTTCTTAATGCTGAAAAGCGGATCTGATATATCAAACGTGCTGGAATGAGAGTTAAAATCCTGGCATAAGCAACGGAGTGGGTCGTGCAATTCAAAATTGGTTTTACAAGCTTTCAGAAA
>NW_016158659.1:102017-109431 GCF_001687245.7 Rhagoletis zephyria
AGGCACATACTTTTCAAATAATCTATGTACAGTACAATTAAAATGTGCAACGCTTTGCTCAACTTTTTCTTTGTATATAGGCCACGACAATTTAGACAATTCTTTATTCAGTTTTTTAAAGTTGGCTTTCGAAAAATCAAAGCGAATATTTGGCTCGTGTGTGTGTGTGAGGTCCGTAAATCTTTCGCCGAATCTTTCTCTCGTAAACTCCAAGAGCCGCTTCATCACATGCTTTCATTGTCCATGCCTCCGCGCCATACACTAGCACAGGCATTATGAGTGACTTATAGAGTGTGATCTTTGTACGACGAGAGAGGCCTTTACTTCTCTATTGCCTACTCACCACAAAGTAGCACTTGTTGGCAAGAGTTATTCTCCGTTGATTTTATTGGTTTTAATGCTGGTTCCCAAATAAACAAAGTCGTCTACTTTTTCAAACTTGTACCTGTCAACAGTGACGTGGGTGCCAAGATGCATATGCTCTGACTGTTTGTTTGATGACAGGAGATACTTCGTTTTGTCCTCGTTCACCACCAGACCCATTCGCTTTACTTCTCTATCCAATCCCGAGAAGGCAGAACAGACTTAGCCCTAATTTTTACCGATAATATCGATGTCGTCGGAATACGCCAGCAATTATACGCTCTTGTAAAGTATTGTGCCTGAGCGGTTCAATTCTGCGGCTCTTATTATCTTCGCCAACATCAGATTAAACAAATAACACGAAAGGGCGTACCTTTGTCTGAAACCTCGTTTGGTATCAAACAGCTCGGAGAGGTCCTTCCCTATTCGGAAGGAGCTGGTGGTATTGCTCAACGTCATTTTACACGGCCGTATTAGTTTCGCGGGGGACCAAATTCAGACATCGCGGCATAGAGGCAACTTCTCTTCGTGCTGTCGAAAGCGGCTTTGAAATCGACAAATAGATGGTGTGTGTCGATCCTATTCTCGCGGGTCTTTTCCAAGATTTGGCGTATTGCGAATACCTGATCTATGGTGGATTTTCCAGGCCTAAAGCCACAAGCCAAGGTCCAATCAGTCTTTCGCACAGTACACTCGATAAGACCTTATAACCTATGCTTAGAAGACTGATTTCGCGGTAGTTGGCGCGTATGGCGAGGTCGCCTTTCTTTGTGATTGGGCAGAGCACACTTAAATTCCAGTCGTCGGGCGTAACCAATAGAGTAGAATTGGGATACTTAGTTCATTCATCAGCTGATATCTTCACATGAATTTCTTGCAAAAAGGCGATTATAAGAAACGAAAATAATTACAAAATTGCAGAGGTGTTAATTAATTATTACTTATTTTAGTTGCAAAATAATATTTTCATATTTCGTTAAATTAAAGCTGTCTAAAGAACTTTCCCCCCGGGATTAGAGCAGCTGCTAACTTCGAAGTATGAAAAAATGTCTACAATTAAAAAATTGTTTTCATGCAAAAATGAGGAGGCTGCATTTAAGGTATGTATAAATACTTTCGCTTTGTATAAAATAATTACAATTTTAATTTGCAGCTCAACCTTGGTGGCGTTATGGGACAAAGTCGCGCCCTCAACGCTGCTGCCCCTCCGCTGAATACTTCAGGCTCCAAATCCCCTAGCACCTACAGTCAGTCAATAAAGTTCAGGTACATCGAATTTTTTACAATACGGGCAACTATTTTTCAAATATTTTATTTTTCGCTAATTTTTTATAAAAATATGGTTAATTCTACAACAAAAACCCCAAAAATCAAAGTTCCAAACCTTGTGAAAAATTAAAAATCTGCAAAATTTCATTCAAATATTGCACTTTTTATTTACGCTCTCTAGAAAAAAGTTGAGTATGCAGTTTTTTAGCCCATTCAATTTTAGTATAATAAAGTGCAAGTATGAGGAAGCTAGAACTTACCATTGATCTTTGGGACATTTTTTTGTTGAAGGTGTCGCACATTTTTTCCATATAAAAAAAAATCAAACATAAAACTGCATACTCAACTTTTTTCTATAGATCGTAAATAAAAAGTGCAATATTTGAATGAAATTTTGCAGATTTTTCTTTAATTTTGCCCAAGTTTTGGAACTTTGATTCTTGGGGTTTTTGTTGTAGAATTCACCATAGTTTTATAAAAAATTGGCGAAAAATAAAATATTTAAAAAATAGTTGCCCGTATTGTAAAAAATTCGGTGTACCTAAACTTTATTGATTGACTGTATGTGCCAAACGTCAGGAACTTAGCTGTAGGGCACGCACAGCAGCTGCCGCTGCTTCGGCTCGTATTGAGAAGAAGAAATCAAAGGATTTTAGCACTTCATTAACAGCTAAATCAAAGTTAGCATCACATCTGTGTCGGTTAGTTCTGCTAGCCTAGTAGCATCATGTCGAGGGCCCACTAACTAACCAATTTCAAATTAGAGTTGTCAAACAGCGGGTATTCCAAGTGGAGTTTCGTGACAAACATGCAATGATTATTGCAATGAGGTGTCGGTTGACCAATTAGGTGTCGGTGAGCATGGTTGATAGAGTAATCTAAATTATAGCTGTTTGTTTAATACATATCGCTCATTTACTTCAATAGCGTCAAAACTCAAAAAAAGCAAGACTCTAGAAAAGCGGCTTTGAAGTTTTGAATTTACAATTACGTTGCCTACTTAGCGCTTTAGGAAAGTAGAAAAATGGTAAGGTGTATATAATCGAGGCCAATGGAAATGAAGTTACTGGCGCGGTATCGAGAAGGAATTCAGTAAATAGTCATTGTGAAGATTTGTTTAGGAGCCCCGCACACTGCAGACTCTATCGGCCGCCTACTTAGTTGGGCCTGCTAGTCTTTCCATTGCATTTTCGGGCGCGATTCAGTCGGTGTAGTGTGCGCAGCTCCATACATCTTCATGTATTTCAAGCGAGCCACCAGCTAAATCTGTGGCCGATAAAGTCTGCAGTATCCCCGCTCTTGGAGAACAAGAATGTAAGCGAAATTAAAATTTGTTTACATTCATTTCGGAAAATTTCACAAATCTCTAACTAAGCAACGAAGGATGTTAGTAATTTTAGTTTATTATTTTAAAGAGGGTTCAAAATTAACCTTTCTGAAGGATGCAGAATAAATCGTTGTTTGTTGTTCACAGTAAAACGCTGGTCTATGTAATCGAAACTAAGATATATGTATATACATACATAGGGCCTTTGTGAATTAAAGTAACGATATGTACGTCCCACTAGAACTTAAAGGGAGATCTCCCTATGTGAGGAATAAAAGAGTACTCCCCTTAACCTGATTTCTGAGCAATAAGAGAGATTTGTCGGTTTTGTACTCCTTTATTACTCGTTTAGGAGTCAAATAAGAGATCTCCTAAGCGAGCGACGAAATGATGTTCCCTGAGGCATGATTTGGGAGCAGTAAACGAGATTTCTCGGTTTTGTTCTCCTGTATTGCTCGCTTAGGAGCTTAATGAGAGATCTCCTAAGCGAGCAATTAAAGAATGCTCCCTGAGGCATGATTTGGGAGCAATAAGCGAGATTTGCCGGTTTTCTACTCCGTTATTACTCGCTTAGGAGCAAAAAGTGATGTCTCCTAAGCGAGAAATCCAAGAGCATTCTTTTTGATTGATAGGAGAGCAATACGCACCTCGCTCAAAAGAAATTTGTATTTTCGAAAAAATGTATCATACAAAAAAAACAACAGAAAATATTTTTTATAGAAGCATAAGGAGGACACAATAATTTAATTTGGATAGCAGATTTTAATAAAAGTCCGTTGGTATGTACTTCAACTTTTGTTTAAATATATTAAGTATGTATAGTATTACTTATAAATGCACCGTTAAATACTTTTCAGATTGCGCAAATTAGTGTCAGCATTTATGTGTGACCCCCGGGTTTAAACATCGCATGGGTGACAAAGATGTCAGATAAGCAAAGTCACCTTCACAATTTCCCCGCTTGGTGGATTCCTGAACTGGCAAGCATCCTTGACACCCAGGAAATCATATAAGAGTACATACTTATATGTGCATATAGGTGCATATAATTCAAATCTTATCATACAGTTTTGTTATTATTATGTTTTAATTTCATATGATTTCTCTGCAATATAATTCTAAAATTAAGCAATTATGTAAGACGTATCATTTATGTTTTATTTTTAAGATCTTGTAATATTGCACAAATGCACGTGATTAAAAAGTTAAATAAAAAATTTAATAAATAGCAAAATCTATTTGGCTAATGTAAAATGTTCGTTATCATTGCTCTCTTATTACTCCTACAGGAGGTTTTCGGGATGTCTCTAATGGGAGCACTCCTTTATTGCTCGTTCGGGAGGAATATGGGATGTTTTCTATGTGCACTCCCTTGTTGTCTTTTTGGGAGGTTTCTGGGAGGTAACTATGGGAGTACTCCCGTATTGCTCTATTAGGAGGTTTGTGGGATGATAATTCTGTGTGTGCTCCCCGATTGCTCGTTTAGGAGGTAAAAGGGATTACTCCCCCTCCTAGGACATCCAATGTTAAAGGGAGTATATAAAATTACATGCTTATACACAGAAGCATAGGGAGCAATGGGGAGTATTCGTATACTCCCAAGGGAGTACTCACCGAGCAATCGTACGATGCTCCCAAGTTCTACTGGGGTATAACAAAACGTAATATATGTATGTATAATAAAATGCCAATAAACATTATTTGTATCAAAATTGCTTGAAATTGTTTATTTTCAATGAGATCGATTCAGTTGAATAATATATGTAAGTATGTAGTTTGAAGTAACAATGTTTCCAACAAAACTTTCATGACGACTGATCCTAATATATACATACAGTGACTCAAAGAAGTGATCGCGTGTTTTTTTTTAATATTCAGAATGTTTTTCAAATTCATCGAAATTTGAAACTTATTTCATCTAAATCTTTAGAACATTTCTAGGTTTATTTCTAATGATGTAGAAGTTTCAACCGGCAAAAAACGCGTTGGTTTTTAATATTTTTTTTTTGGTGACGGCTTTTTCGGTTTTTTTATATGTATAACAAGTGCAATTTATGAAAACTGGCGTTGAGTTTTTGACATTTTGCTCAAAACGGTCTTCCGGGTTTTCTAAATTTTGTATAAAGTTTGAAGCTTCTAATTATATATTTTTTTTAAAGCGAGGACAATATTTTTATAAAAAAAAAAAAAACAAAAAAATAAGATGAAAAATATTGTGAGTATTTAAAAAAATCAACACGTGGTCACTTGTTTGAGTCACTGCATGCGTATAAATACATGTATTTGCAAGTACATACACGGTCAAAAATTTGGGTTTAATTTTTAAACCGCGCTGGGACTACTGCTTTTTTTAAACTTTTATAGTCTACTTTTTAAACCAGTCAATAGTTTTACGCAATTTTTAATATATTCTGGTTTAAATTTTAGCCCAAAAAGTTCGTGGTTTAAATATCAAACCAAAATGTTTTAATTCTAGTTTCTAGGTTTCATATATAGAAAATTTGGTTTAAAATCTAAACCGAAATAGAATATGTTTGCACAGCGAATTGTGGTGTTGATTCAAACTCAACATATGAAAGCACATTTACATGCGTGGCTGTAGCTGATTGTGCAAAGATGCTTGATACAATTGGTTGCTACCACGGCTGTCCGGGTTCAATCCCAACCAGAGGAGCATGAAATTTAAGATTGTTTTTTTTTTTTATTCTTTATTATGAAAATGTTTGGGTTTCACATTTAAACCGAAATGTTTAAATTCTAAACCCAACATATGTGCTCTCTTTTTTTTAAACTTGGAAGGTTTGTATTTGAAACTGAATTTAGTTTGGTCATATATGTAGTCCAAAAAGTTTAAAATTAAAACCGAAATTTTTAACCGTGTATTTATTAAGGTCTGCATCGGAATTCAGTCACGTGGTCAACACGTGGTCACTTGTTTGATCACTGCATGCGTATAAATACATGTATTTATAAGTACATAATTATTAAAGGTCTGCATCGGAATTCAGTTTGCTCCACTGTGAAGTTTTTTTCAAATATGTAAACTACTCATACTCTAACAAAGAGGGCATGGAAGGACGAGAAGTGAAGATATTGAGCGATGTATACATAAAAAAAAGTACTCAAACAAATTATGTTCCGAAAAAAAAAGAGGAACATAAATCAGCAGTACCATGCTGTTAAACTTCCACAAAAAAGATGTTCCTTCACAAGTATTTTTTGAGTACTTTTGGAAGTTTTCGTTTAATGCTACATAATGTTAATGTTAGAGCTGACTCTTATGTTAAATAGCAAACGTGGAGAAACAATGTAGGGCGCTCCGAATATTTAGCCAACAGTATATTTTTATAAAGAAAGTCGACTCATTTTATATATAGACAACCAATTTTCATTTGTACCATGATACAAAAAGAAGGTAATTTCATTTCAAAATTTTTGACAAAAAATAAGTTTTTGAAGTTTCATAAATTATACAAAATTATGAGCTAACTTGCCACATTGATATCAATGAAACAATACATCAGAGGGTTTAATGTTGTGCGTTGGAAATGTTCGGTTATTTGTAAAATGATTTTTTGGTGGGGAGCGGAAACGGAAGGTGCGTGTCACAAAAACTTACTAGAAAGAGAACAGCATAAACTTTAAGATAATTCACCCTTCGCCTCCCTGCCCCTTCTACAGACACTCGGGGCCCATTTCAAAATGGGGTAAACTTAGCATTTTCGCAAAGTAAAATTAAACTCGTGTTAGGCCGTTAGGCAGTGGGTACTCTTTTCCATTTTGGTAGCCTTCGGCCGCGCTAGTGAAAATAACCTCATCAGTCCAACTCTGGTTACGCCATCCACAGTATATTTGGGCAAAATTGACTTCCAAATTTACAAAAAAAAAGTGCATATTTTAAACGGAAACCGTTGTTTTGACTTAAAGCTTAGTCCTTTGGCTAGACGTATATGTTAAAATTTTTTGATTCGGATCACGGGTTTGAACACGATAACCCAAAATCATTGTACAAATTAGGGATGTTGCGAATGTGGAATTTTAGACATCCGCGGATGCGAATGCGTATGCGAATATCTAAAAGCTAACAACCGCGGATGCGGATGTCAAGTATTTTTAAGAAACAATTAGAATCTAGCATAATGGCGAGATCGTTGTTTAAACAGCGCTTACAAAGCCAAACCAGATGTGCCAGGATTTTCTAAAGCTTTTTAAAAATAGTTCTCCATTGTCATTCCTTTGGCTATTTCAGAATTTGAGGAATCTGTAACTTCATCAGCGTTTTTCGATTTTAGTTTTTGTAGTTAATTTTTAATACTTTCTTCTGCGACTGGTTTGAACAATCCGTGCCTATAGCGAGCTAAATAGGTGGATATGGAAAATAAATTATTGTTTTCCTGGAATGAATATTTTGAACAAAATTCTGTTTTCAAAGTCGTGGCTGTCAGCGGAATCGGA
>NW_016158659.1:110140-112950 GCF_001687245.7 Rhagoletis zephyria
CGACCTTGGTTGTTGTTGTTAGGGTAGATATCAGTGATGTGTGGTGTAACGGCTTTTCTTGATCTGCTTTGGCTGCTGCTGTTGCTATGGCTGATGTGGTTGTCGTTGTTGTTGTTGGGATGCTATGGGTGATGTGGGTGACGTATCTTGTGTGTTGTAGCTGTGTAACGTCTTTTCTTGTTCTGCTTTGGTTGCTGCTGTTGCTATGGGTAATGTGGGTGTCATTGTCTGTTGTTGTTGTTGTTGAATGACGAAGGGTGTTGAAGTTAGCTATTGTTGTTGTTGGGGTGATGTGGGGACGTCACTCGCGTTTTTCCGCTTTTTTCCCAAATTCTCCTCGTTTTTTGCGAGAATACTCTTTGAAAAGTCCTCGTTGTTTCAGCATTTTCTCCAAATGTCCTCGAGGACAAAGATTAATTTTTTCTTAAAAAACGCAGAATTTTTCGAAGACATTTGGCTTAGGTTGGGGCATTTGCCCCTACCTGCCCCTACCTGGCTACGCCCATGTATGTACATATGAAATAGCAAGCTTTCCATACGCATACATTTGTTTGTAGAAGTTTTAAATTCGTTTGTAGAAGCCCTTGGAAATTCACAAAGTAGAATTTTGAAAATTTCAAAATTTATACAAACAATTTTCAGCTTAGAAATAGAAACGCTTGTTACTTCACATGTATGAGCGCCTGGTATTGGGAAATGAAAATATCAATTTGACAATAAAAACTGGTAATAAAGACAGCTCGCGGGAAAAAGGACACACATTTTTGGATATATAAAAAAATAACATAATATGTATGTATGTACATAAATCATGTATGTATATGTATGAAAGATTCGAACTTTTTTGCAAACATTGAAGCGTCCGGCGAGAAATGTAAAACAATCATATATGTAATACTCCTATATTGGCAGTAAGAGCTAGTACCGTCCGAAAACACTACAGTACAGATATATCAATAAACACGTACGAAAGAAAAGGAACACACACATTTATAAATAAACATGTACACAACACATATACAAAACCGGCACTCAAGTACACAATACATTGGCAAAAACAGTATCAGACTGTCTCGCTTTGATTTCGGAATGCTTACACATTGAGATGTTAGCTTACAGGCTAACCTAATATTCACGCACGCCGCCAATTTATTGTCAAAAATTTCTCATACACATGCAACTTGTATGAGATCAACCGAAATTGAACGGCGTGCGTATGAAGCTAGCTCAATTTCCAATTTTTGTTCTGCGTGACATTTTGATTTGACGTTTCGCTCAATGAAATCAAATGCAAACGCATGCAAGTCAATTTCGGGTGACGCAAAAAAACAAATTCGACGGCATGCGTACCAAACCGCAAGCCGCGAATATTAGGTTAGCCTGTTACTATCAATATAGAACTATTACATATATGAAAACAATATTTTAAGTACATATATGTATATTGGAATAAAAATAAAATGTGAAGACTGGTTTTCACTATGTTATATTTTGACGCCAAAATTTGGTGACATATTTTGACACAACTTTATTTCTTTTATGCAGACCTTTACCGATGATATTATGGGCCAAAAACTGGCATACAGGCGATTTCGCAGCGCATGTACACGACTAAAGCCCTATCCTGATCCTAATCAATTGATAAACAGTTTTCTGATGCCATTTGACAATGTGTTTTCACTTATTTGACGACAAATGCCACTGAATTTGACATAGTGAAAACAAGCCTTATGTCTTTTCTTAACATTATGTTAAATGCTAACATTTAAAAAACTTCATAAGTATTCCTGTACTTCCTATGAAGTTTTCAAATACTACTGAATGCAATCAACATACTCAAGTACTCTGGAAAAGCGGAACAGGGTTTTATGTAGCAGAGCTCTGTTGAGTAACATTGATCAGTTCCTCAAATTAACGATGTTCGCTTTTTTTTGTTCCTATCTTTTTAAGTACTCTAAAATATATGCAGAAGTGGAAAACTTTTGACTACCATTCACCTGGGAGTGGCCAGAAGCGATTCTTGTGCGTACGGTTCAAATCGCAGCTCACAACGTC
Source organism: Rhagoletis zephyria (assembly GCF_001687245.7). Lineage (NCBI taxonomy): Eukaryota > Metazoa > Arthropoda > Insecta > Diptera > Tephritidae > Rhagoletis > Rhagoletis zephyria. Next base: position 112,196 of record NW_016158659.1, read on the forward strand.
CTGATATTTATATCTACGTATCCTCTGGGTAGCAACCAAACACCCGTTTGGGAGCGAGCTAAAGTGAGAAGGCGTAAAACTTCTCGTGCGCTGGGTTTGGGTCCCGTTAAAACCCCGCCCAATGAAAAGAAAAAAACAGCCTCGGATGAGACCCTCCTTTTCTGATGACGACCACGGCAAACGTATAAAGGACTATGATGCACCTGGAATATCCGGACCCTTAATGGGGAAGGTCCCTCTTCCCGGCTGGTTGATGTCCTCGGGAGGACAAAGGCTGACATCACCGCCATCNCTTTTCTGATGACGACCACGGCAAACGTATAAAGGACTATGATGCACCTGGAATATCCGGACCCTTAATGGGGAAGGTCCCTCTTCCCGGCTGGTTGATGTCCTCGGGAGGACAAAGGCTGACATCACCGCCATCCAAGAAATGCGATGGACGGGGCAAGGAAAAGTAAGCGTGTTGGAATCGGGGTAGGAGACAGACTCCGTCGCCGAGTACTGGCGTTCACCCCGGTGCACGAACGTCTAGCCACAATCCGCATCAAAGGTAGATTCTTCAACATCTCGCTCATCTGCGCCAATGCCCCGACGGAAGAGAAGGATGAGGCATCCAAGGATCTCTTCTATGAGCGCTTGGAGCGCACGTACGAGCGCTGCCCCCGTCATGATATCAAAATCGTGCTTGGCGACTTCAATGCCAGGGTGGGCAAGGAAGGGATCTTTGGAACCACCGTCGGAAAATTCAGCCT
>NW_016158659.1:113838-117839 GCF_001687245.7 Rhagoletis zephyria
CAAGCGTTTTGGACCAAGCGTACACTCCGAGGGCCAAACATCGACTCGACCACTATCTTCTTGTATCCAAGATACACACCCGCCTCTGTGCAGCAAAAAATGTGCGCCCAACAATGCAAGGAAAGCTTAACATCGAAAAGCTGCAATCACAACAGACAGCCAGCGCTTTCGCTACTCGACTCTCACACCTGCTCTCAGAGAGCACTCTTCAACAATCCGACATACACGAGAAGTGGAACCACATTTCCCGACCAATAAGTACCGCCGCCGAAGAAGTAGTGGGACTTCAGCGAGCCCGAAAGTACAACTGGTACGATGAGGAGTGTAAAGAAGCCGCAGAGAAAAAGATGCCGCCTACAGGGCCACGCTGCGATCGGGCGCAACGCGAGCCATGTGGGACCGTTATAGGGAACTGAAGAAGGAAGCGAGACGTATTTGCCGCAATAAGAAGAGAGAGGCCGAAATACGTGAGTGCGAAGAGCTTGAGATGCTGGCCGACAGGAAGAACGCCCGAAAATTCTACCAGAGGGTTAGGCGACTTACGGAAGGTTTCAAGACCGGGGCGAACTCCTGTAAGAACAACAATGGCGACCTAGTGACCGATGTCCAGAATATACTTAAATTGTGGAGGGAGAACTTTTACAACCTACTGAATGGCAGCAGCGCTGAAAGTAGTGAAGAAGACGAACCCGATTCCCCAGTCGATGATGATCGAGTTACTGTCCCACCGCCTGACTATGACGAGGTACGAATAGCGATTATGCGGCTGAGAAACAACAAAGCTGCTGGAGCTGACGGCCTGCCAGCCGAGCTATTCAAGTACGGTGGCGAGGAGTTGATAGGGTGTATGCATCAACTCTTATGCAGAATATGGTCAGATGAACGCATGCCCGACAACTGGAATTTAAGTGTGCTCTGCCCAATCCACAAGAAAGACGNCAGCGGCTCCGCTGGCTTGGCCATGTCGTTCGGATGGACAGAAACGCTCCTGCTCTGAAAATATTCAACGCGGGCCGCGATGCTGGGAACAGAGGAAGAGGAAGGCCTCCTCTGCGTTGGAAAGACCAGGTGGAGAAGGACTTGGCTTCACTTGGCATTTCCAATTGGCGTCAGTTAGCACAGAAGAGAAATGACTGGCGTGCTGTTTTGGACTCGGCCAAAATCGCTTAGGCGGTTACAGCGCCATTAAAGAAGAAGAAGAAGATTTCACATTAATTGGTTAAAAAAAGACTAGAACTTTGTTTTATCACTTGAGAGGTCATAGCTTGCTTCTACATATTACTATGCTGAAATACTAGATTTGCAACCTAATTTGGCTTCAATAAAGTTCTTCGATCCCTTACAATTGGCCCTGCGCTTGAAAAAACTCTTTCACAAGGAACCGATGTAGCTACAATGCAAAACCGTTTTAAAATATATTTGAACATATGGGTATATGCTTCCCTACGAACATGCCACCATTCTAAAGGATCTTGTGTTCGGGCCAAATATGGCTCATTCAAATACATATCCATTTCAACAATTGCAGTAACTGTTTTGTTTCTCTGTCATATTCTTCCCATATGGTATCTACTACATGTGAATGAGAAATTGAGGTGGCCGCTTCCGGTTCACATTCTGGTACATCCATATGTACAATTTTATTTTTAAGTAATTGAATGGCCATTTTACAAGCCCTTTTGCTTAAATCTAGGATCAAGAATGCTGCACTCACAATCCAACTCATTATTTTCTATATTATTAAAACGACTTTGCATGCCCTGCTGTAGTGCTTCCTGTAACGAATGAAGTTTTCTACTTTGTGGTAAACTTTTGTCTAAACAGTTTTGAATAAGATTATTTATAAGTATAACTTTTGATAAGGTAGCATTTTTTTCTAACGATATTTCCACAGTAGCCTCGTAAAATGGTTTAAGCAGAGCCCCTTCTATGGTATCTCAATCACTGCTATAGGGATGTCCATATATTACGTAAGACCTTTGTGGGGGAGGGCGGGTCTAGAATTTTCTTACTTTTTCTTATATGGGGCGAGGGGGCGTTCCGTAGATTCTTACGTAATATTATTTTTCTTGTATTCTTATTCAAAATTGTTCTTTCTAAAATACGAAAATTCACCCAACTAAATTGCACTAAATTGTACTAAATTGCATTGAAATGAAAAATATTCATTAAATACGGAGGATATTATAATTTTTTACAACTTTTGCTTTAATTTTTCTATTTTTCCAAAAAAAAAACCATTTCTCTTCGGTGTCTTTTATAAACCGAAAAATGCAGCTCGAACACAAACAGGCGAAAACTCCCTTACGTAATATATGGACTGCCCCTAAGCATTCATAAAAAGCTTCACTTGATCTTTTCTGAGCCTCAGCGTCGAAGAGCAGAGAGGCTAATTTCACGACGCGGGCGAGAGCTCATGTGTGTCATCACAGAAAATGAAACAGAGGATATTGTTGAGTGGGTGAATCAAGAAGAAATTTTAGTGGACTGTGAAAATGAAATACCTTTGAGTGAAAAAGAAGTACGAGATATCCCTCTGGCTACTCCTCTTTCAGATTGGCTGGCTGGACCGTGGACCAAAGAAACCGACAACAAAGAATGACTAGTATAACTATGTAATGCAGTTTTTAAGACTAACTAGGCATACATCCTATATTTGTTTGATGGAAATATATAGTATTTTCTAATGTTTAATTGAAAAAACATGTCTAGAGGATTTTTAACCTTATGTAAGATCTGCGGCGGGGGAAGGGGATCAATTAAATCTTAAAATTTATTACGTGAGGGGAGGGGGGTTCAAAACAGGCGAAAACTCCTTTACGTAATATATGGACAGCCCCTATCCAGGATGAGATCTGAGTAGGCCTGGGTAACTGCGCAAATTTTTTGGCGCTGACACACTAACTCCAGTGCCACTGTCGGAATCAGCACATTGTGTTGGCGCAATTGCGCCTCTTCAAGTATACCCAAGTTCAAAACCAAAAAATACAACAAACCCATCATTTTCACATTCAGGGCAAGTTTTTCAGTGCACGGCCGTGGTTTAAGCTCAGTTTAAACGCCCGACCTGGCTGGTTTAAACTAAGATCAGCCAATCAAATGTCAGCCAGCTGTTCAATTTAAACTCAGTTTACTTAATCTAAGTTTAAACTGGAACTGAAAAACTGGCCCTCAGAAGGACCGCGACGAATTCTAGCAACAATTGTATAAATTCGCCTTGTGATGCACATTTTACAAGAGACACTTCTATTTCGGGTGTTCTTTGATGGTTCTTTGCGACACCCGATGTTGTAAGTGTTCCGGCGTTGAACGAAGGTGAATTAATACAAGGTGGTATCCTTTGGGCATAAACCACTCAAGTATACCCAAGTTCAAAACCCAAAAATACAACAAACACATAATTTTCACATTCAGAAGGATCGCGGCTAATTTTAGCAACACCATCTTGTAAAAATTCGCCTTGTGGTGCACATTTTACAAGTGACACTTCGCTTTTGTGTGTTCTTTGCTTGTTATTTGCGCCGCCCGGTGTTGTTAGTGTTCCGGAGTTGCTGGCGCCATTGCATCACTGAGTTGTGAAAATTGGTATCGGCGCCATTAACTCAGCTCTCGGTTTCAGCGCAATGGCGCGCTGCCGCACTGTGTTACCCACGGCTAGATCTGTGCGCAAAATCGCAGTTGTGCTTATAACAGCATCTTTTGTTTTCACAAGGCGCAGCAAGATGTCGTATACAGAGTACCATCATGTGGGTACACTTTGCTTGAGCTTCAAAACCGGCATATCTATATATTATTCTGAAACAAGGCGCTTATTTCCGGCAATCTACAAGTCGTACAGAGACAAATTATACATCAAATTAAAGTGCTCGATCTGAANGGAGTTGCTGGCGCCATTGCATCACTGAGTTGTGAAAATTGGTATCGGCGCCATTAACTCAGCTCTCGGTTTCAGCGCAATGGCGCGCTGCCGCACTGTGTTACCCACGGCTAGATCTGTGCGC
>NW_016158660.1:0-44736 GCF_001687245.7 Rhagoletis zephyria
AAAATGGTTGCTTGATAGCCTCTTTATTTAACTTAAATTTTTTTGAGTGTTGTAAAGTGCTCTTGAAGCACTGCTACACTTATCGTCGCTTTGTGTCTTCATATGTGGGGAAGCCTTAAATTCCACCTGCAGACTAAAAATAAACGGATGTTGGTATAACTCTCAATGGGACGAGGCGAAAATTGCTGGCGACAGATATTTGAGCACTTGTGCCTTTTCAATGCTAGTGGATAATACGCCACCAATTACCTTTGGTGAAGAGATTCTATAATGTTGAGTTCCCTGCGGCTGAATTCTTGTTTAATTCCAGTACTGAGCGCGGGCTCACACAGCGTGGAATCTTTCAAAACAGACTCTGGGTCAGGATCTGGAGTGCCTTTTGAAGTTAATGGGGATAAGCTTCACTTTTCTGTTGGAGTATATGCTTCCGTCTTCCAGGCTGAGGTATTTGTAATCCTCAAAGCCATGGACTGCGTGGTGGAAAATAGGTGGAGGAGTTTACTTGTCTGCTGTGACAGACAAGCTGCACTGAAGGAATTGGCCAGCCCTCAATCCTAGTATTTCCAAACGAATCGGAAATACAAGTCTCGACTAAATTATATTGGTAAAAAAAACGAGCTTGCTTTACTCTGGGTGCCAGGTCACTCGGCAGTACCTGGTAAAGAGACATCTAATCATTTGGCAACAATTAATTTAGACCAGACATTCCACGATCCGCAACCAGTTACAGCACTCCTCACTTTGGCCATCGAGCTCTATCTCGTTTTTTGCTCTCACTGAGCAGACGGAACCGCAGATAACTTGTTCGACTGCTTACTGGTCACTTAACGGTGCACACACACCTGATTGTGATAGGGGTAAATGGCAACTCCAATTGCCCATCCTGCCCTGAAGACGAGGAGACGGTGGAACACTTTTTGTGCTTCTTGTCATCGATTTTTCTAGATTCGGTCTTTTATCAATTGTCAGTTTCTAAATTTAAAGCTTGGCGTTAAAAGCTTTGCGGTTTTGTTGTTTCAAGTTTTGTGCAAGGCGAATTAATATAAGGTGATAGCAGTAGTACAAAAACAAAAATTTACATGTATTTTGTTTTTGCTTTGGCGGCATAAACTATCAAAATCTGTTACAGTGTGTGCGGAAATGCAAACAAACATTTTTCAATTTGACATTCGAAGCCGTGAGACGAAACACACACACAAAATCAGCTCATCTAGTATCTAACACCACCTTATATAAATTCGGCTTGGGTTTGTGTTTTAAAAATGTTAGTGATAAATATTTTTCTCATCACACGATTTGTACATTTGTACAGATCTGTATGTACATTTTGGCAGCCACAGAGTGGTGCTGTTTGGAAATTTTAATTTACTAACTTTACGAGCTCTGTTTCTAAAACTTGGAAGTGTGTAACATTATTTTAATAAATATAGCACAAGAAACTATTTCGTTTTTATTTTTGCCACTTCGAATTTAATTTTGGAACTCATCCGCAATGCAAATTAAAATCGTTAGATAAAATCTTCACATTTTTTGACGAGCTTTGGCAATATGTGAGAAATGTTGCAGCAGGGGGTCCACCGAAACCAGTAAAGTTTTGAAAGGGGTCTACGAGAAAAAAATGTTTGGGAACCTCTGCTTTAGGTGTTAAGAACGAATTAGAAACTAAATATACCTAGAGGCGATATCTGTCGTCGTATGGAATAGTAGCTTATGTCGAGAAGCTGGCTTTAGTATAATGTGGCATTCCCTTTATCCTTTAAAAAGCAAGGAATTTTTTGATAAGACTTAATAAAAATATTGATTTGCTAGTATCGGAACTATTTCTTGCACGTTTATTTGCCAAAAGTTCTTTAACAGCTCGGCGCCAGTGTGAGATTCGCAATCGTGTGCTGCGAATGCCGCAATATACTAAAGCCAGCGTTTCGACATAAGCTACTATTCCATACAAACACAGATATATTCATTAATTTTTTTCTAAATGATGATTAAGAATGTTTTGGTATTTGTATCTTATGTAAATTAAAATATCGAATGTCCGACAAGCATGTGTTGACTTAGTGAATGATTTTAAAAGGCCATCAAATTAAATATATGGAAAATTTCCAAAATATGTAGCTTCAGTTTTTGTACAGCCTACAGCTAAAGGCGAACTAATGAATGAATTTTTGTACCCGCTTAGACATACGTAAATATATAATTAATTATTAACTGGTTATATTAATATGCAGAAGAATTCCTTTGTTTTTTTTTTTTGTATATATTTGCTTTTATAGCAGACAATTTCATGGGGCCTAGAGGAAAGCGGAGTTGTAAAGAAGCTCCAATGAACGATACCGATGACTCAGTGTCTGCCCTTTAAAAATTGCCAGCGATGAGTAACATAATTTTATGAAAAACATTTATACATACGTACATACATAAATATGCTCTTGTAATATTCTAATAATTTCAGGCATGCCGATTTCATTATGACAGATTTACATTAATATTTTATCTATGGACACAAGGACGATGCCGTGCTTAAAATCTCTCTGCATAAATAAACAATCGGATATTATTATTGGAAGTCTCCTGAAGAGAACCAAAGTTTTCCTAGCGAAAGCAAAAAAAAATTGATTTTCAAGAAAAATTACATACCATTTCTACGAAAAGTTGTTTTTTCCCATATAAAATTATTATTNATATTTTGTTTACAGCCAACAAATAATCTCTTCCCATCAGCTCATTGACAAATAAAAATATAAAAATACAAAAGCGAAAGGATGAATTTCAAATTTTTTTAATTTGCTACGAAACCCTCATGTTGTCCAAGGTCAACCTGTACCTGTATTTTTCTGTAACTATTATTTATTTCATGTAAATATCAAACTCTGCTAAAATTGGTAGTCTGGCAAGCCTGATAAATTTTTATTATTGCGATTATTAGTATGTACATATGTATTCGAGTCGGCCGCTGTGGTGTAGTGGTAAGCAGTGCGCGCTTCCACTCCACAGCACCTGGGTTCTGGCCCTGGTCAAAGCAACATCGCAAAAATAAATATAGAAAAAAGGTTTTTTTTAAGAGCGGTCGTCCCTCGGCAGGCAATGGCAAACCTCCGAGTGTATTTCTGCCATGAAACACAGCTTCTCATAAAAATACAATCGCCGTTCGGAGTCGGCGTAAAACTGTAGGTCCCTCCGCTTTGTGTGACAACATCAAGGCGCACGCCACAAATCGGAGGAGAAGCTCGGCCAAACACTAACATATGTGTAAGCGCCAATCTATTATTATTATATTATTATTATGTATTCGAATTGCTGGTTTCATCTTTAGTAATCAACCGCCTAATTTTGTTCACAAAGTTTTTACATACATGAATATTGTGATATAGTATATTCGCCGGATCATCAAAATGGAAAGGTAATACAAATGTGCAGTTTTTATCCCGCCGTTACTCGCGGATTGTCACAGACATACCAAATTAATTAATACAATTGGGTGGTTCACATGGTGTCGTACTTGTCGTATTGTTGTATGTAGTAAAGTTTTTAATGGCTAAATAAATGTTTAGAGGACTTGAAATCACCACCAACTATTTTTTAATTGTGTGAAATTTTATAATAAAACTTTTATGTTAGCTTGCGAATTCCTTAAATAGAATTTTAGCCGTTTCAAATTTATGACATACAACAGTACGACAGTATACAATACCTTGTGAACTCCCTAAATATTTCTAAAAAAAATTAAGATATATAGATTCGTGGTTAAGGAATTGGTTAAATAAAGGCTTAAGTATGCAACTTAGAGTGGTTTCTTAATTAAATATAAATTTTTTATGTATTATTTTTTTTTTTATTTAAAACAAAGGTTAGAAATAGCATTTTAATTTGAGGAGTGGCACATTTAATGCAACACGTAATGTAAGTAAAAAAGTTAATTATTTCCAAATGGCAGCATTGGATATATTGAACATACATATACGTAACTTTATACAAACTTAAAAAGACGACTTGTTTCGAAATATGTATTCACCGACAATTCAATATGTTGATGAACTTTTTCGAACTCTTTTTTTGTACGCGGTTACTCGCGAGGTGTCACATACACCCCAACCCAGTTTTAAAGCAATTTTTTCTAAACTACAAAAGCGGAAACAACCAGCATCTACCGGCTGATGAAGTGGGTCAATACACTCAGCTATTAGAGCGGGTGAAGCTCAGACACAAGTAGGAAAACAAATATAGCAAGAATTTTAAGTAGTGCGGTGTGTGGGTACACCGCGCGCGAGCAATAGCGGGTTAAATGAAAATAAACAAAGAATATTTTTGCATTTTAGGAATGAAAGTTAGGTTAGCAGCATTTTTGCAGATTTTAGCTAAAGCTTTAATAATCACCTAATCACCCTTTGGCGTGAATTTCGCCCGAGAACAAATTCGCCCGAAATTTATTCATCCGCCCGTAGTGAATACACGAAAATGAAAAGTGAACCGGTTCGGGGAAGATTAAACTCAATGGAATGCTAAATATTTACTACTCACAATTATTATTATTTTTTCTTACTATTTCAATTCAATGTACTGTGTGATGAAGTTATCATTTTTGTTTAAGTTAAAATAATCTAATTATTAAAGAAATACAAATATGATGTTATTTTACGTTACCCTTTTTTAAATAGACGTTTATTTAGCTATTGTTGAAGAAAAATATTTTTAGCTACTTTTTTGGCTATGAAAAAAAAAAATTGTTTAGCTATTTTTAGCATTTTTTTTTTTAAGAATTTCGCTATATGGCTCAAAGTTTTCTGGCAACTCTGATGAGGAGCATTTAACTAGATTGAGCATGTTGTTAAGCGCGCCTGCTATTCTTTTGAAGATTTTTAGCGGTCGAAATGAGCGATAGCGAATGTTGCAATCCGGCTGCTGGATAAGTAAAATGCAACCAATTTCTGCTTACATGAAATTGCGGCAATTTGTTGTTGGCCAACACAAAATATACATATGTATGTATGTAGTTCTCATTTCATGTACATAACCAAGAAAAAGAGGAAGAATCGGGAAAATAAGTAGGAACAGTTGAAGTTCATCTTGGAGGCCGCAAGTCAAAAGTCGTATGCTATGATTGATATCAAAATGGCACGCCTACACTAAAAATAATAATAATAAAACTCAGCAACGAAATGCCAGAAAACTGCACAGTACAACACATCCGGGCTCCGCAAATGAATACAAGCCTATGTACGTATGTAGATGTCCAACCATTACGCCTCACGCCAACGATCGTGCAAATACGAGTGCAGCTGAGCTGTATGCCCACTGTGCACATTAAATTTATTACAACAACTCCAGGCATATCAAAAAACTTCATACATCATTTTTGTTAGCCAAACTAAGCAAAGGCGAAAAAACAATCGAGCAAAAATAACGATCTCAAAAGCAAAGCAGATAGTTAACTTGCACCATAGCCTGGTCGTTGATGTACTTATATACATATGTACATTAGACTGCATTACTCCCCATAAAAAAAAAAAAATCGGTACTGTTTTTCAATTGGAATTATAAAATCTATTATATTTTCAGACGTCCACCCAAATATTTCAGAAAAATATTAAGATTTAAGCGAGCTGGACCTCCAAAAATGGAGTTTTCTATGAATAAAAATAGTTTCGTAAAGATATTTTTTGAAAAAATCCCCCCAAATGACAAAAGGGTTTAAGCTTAAAAAATTTACATAAAAATACTAAAAAAAAAATTTTAAAGGAATCGTAATAATGAGATTTTTGGTGCTGATTATTAACTTTTTTCAAAGATTGGTATAAGAAAAACTTGAATAACTGAACCTAAACTCTTCCGATTTAGATTAATGGGGTGTCATTGGAAAGGTATTTTATTTATTTGCTAACAAGCTCATTCAAAGGATGAAAGAGAAAGGTAGGATGAACGAACATCATTCAAAGTTGAATTAAGATGTGTTGGTATTAAAAATAAAAATAAAAAATTGTGACACGAATGACTTTTTTTTGCACATAAATAAGAATACTGGGAAAATACCGTTCAACCAAGATCCCATAAGTCTAAATTAGAATAGTTTCGGCCCAGTTATTTAAGTTTTTCGTAAATCAGTAAAAAAAACAGCGTCAAAAATCTCATTATTACGATTCCGTTGAAAAGATTAGTAAATATTTTTATGCCGATTTTTTAAGCCTAATCTGTTTTGTCATCCGGGTGGAGTTTTTTAAAAAATTTCTTTAAGAAACTATTTTTATTCATAAAAAACTCCTTTTTTGGAGGTATTTTCAAATCAGTCCAGCTCGCTTAAATCTTAATATTTTTCCGAAATATTTTGGTGGACGTCTTAAAATATAATACATTTTGTAATCCCGGCGGAAAACCCGCAACTTTTTTTGGTGATGCAGTCTAATGTACATATGTATATTCGTTGGCAGCAAGCAGCTCATCCGTTTGCTCACCTGGTTGCAGCTGGCGTATGCAACATTGGTTTGTTCACAGCTCATTGGTGAATGCTGACGAATAGCGTTGGCGGGATGACCTAGGACTAGCGAAAGTCAGCATCAACATTGGAACTATTCGAATAAAATGTAGCTGAAATGATCAAAATGCCGTATAGGAAAAGTAGACTGACCTTATATGAATAACTACTTATCTCTTCTGCTAATACATATAATTTTTTCTGGGTCTTAATATTCCTTATGCGCCAAGAATTCGATCTTGCCAAGAGTTCCGTACACGTTCTGAATGCCCGATCAATAAATCTTCCAAGCAATCTCCGTCAGCTGTCCCACTGTTCCATTTCTCTATGATATGTTGTTCCCCAAAAGTTATACGCCCGTATCGTAAGCAAATTTTACCGGTAACAGTTCTAATGCTTCATATGAAAAGTTTTAGCTTCAGGCAATCAACAACCGTAGAGGTCGTTTCTTTGTGTTAATGTCTTGCGTAAGGAAGCACTTTGCATAATCCAATATGAAGAAAAAATGAAAAATGAGCGAACAAATTAAAATAATAATAGCAAAAGGAACAAAAAACAAATAAGAAATAGTAATAAAATATGTGAAATAGTACACAATAAAAGTGTGGAATATCCACAATACTTTTTAGCGAATACAGGGTGCCTCAGAATATAGGAGGTTAGGCTATTCACTGGACATATGTATGTACATATTTACATACCTCAAAGCATAACCCTTTTCGGTTCGGTGCTGCAATTTCTATCGATCTGTGAGTTTTTAATTAAGATATCGGATGATAAGATGATATCTCCTTCCTGTGTCGCATTACTTGCTTCTGCCCACTCTCTGTAAGCTTCCATATCCGAGCCTTCTGTATTGGTTGGAGTCTCTATATTTCTAGTTCTTACCGTGAATGTTGGTGAATTTCCCATTGTGTGAGTATCTTTCAAAAAAGTTATAGTCTTCCTTGAGGCATCACAAGTGAGGAAAGTGAGCATATCAGATGTACACATATTTCATAATTTTACTCTTGGTGGCTATTAGTTCTGACAGCCAGGCTGATACCAAATCTCTAAAACCTAGCTAAACAACGCCAAAATTAGCCATAGAATACAGAAAGACTCTCAACGAGCTGGCATCGAAATGTTTCTAGACTATTGTAAGGGTATCTGGACATAGGGGCAATCCTGTAAACTGCATAGCCGAAGAGCTGGTGAGGAAAAGACGGAAATATCTGAAGTAAATTCTGCTCAAAAAATGACTATACCTCTAACCTCCTGCAAACACAATTAAAGGCCGAACACATCGGGGAGGTAAACACCAAGGGGGCTGTGGAAGCCACTTACCCCAGCAGGCAAATTTAGCTAAAGATTGATGTAAAGCTATCCATAGCTCTCACTCAGCTGGACCATTCTTCTCTCAAATTAGTAGTCGGGGTAATCATCGGACACTGTCTGATGGGTACGCATGAAAAAAGGTTAGGATACCCCACCAACGATTTTTGCCGCAGTTCCGGGCAACCAATATTTCAAAATGTACTTTTGAGATTGTTTAGCCGGCCTGAACTCGATGAAAGTTTTCGATGTTTTGTGCTTTATAAAACGCACTTGGTGGTTAAATTATTAAGAGAGGTCATGGTCTCCGTGTTCTTCGCGGTTAGAGCCACTCTAACCTAACCTAACTTAACCAAACCGAAGTCGCTCAGGAAATTCTTTTTATAATCGACAGTTCCCGATGATAATAGCGTATCTGTGTGCCGACTTTTCCGTCTGTCTACCTTTTCAAATAAAATCATAACGAAGAGGGCTGGCGAAAAACGAGGACAATACGGAGTATCACCTGTAATCATACAAGCAACCAGGATCCTCGGCGCTCATGTCTCAGACGAGCTAGTTATTTTGCATTCCCATCAAGTGGCCCACTGGACCTACGCTAGATCTGTTCCAACCTTACAGTTCGCTATAAAGCTCCATTCACCGCTGCCCGCTTTCTGTTACGGTTTTTGGGTGCTTTTTAAACGCTGGATTAGAGTCCGTCAGCGCTCTTCGATATTTAATATGAAGTTGGGAATATCGCTTCCGTTTATGTCTACCGGCTTCCAATTGGCCACAACCAATTCCTAGCTCTCCATATGGCGTCGTTATAGACTGCATATCCATTTATGTAATACGCGAAGAGATTTTATGTCCAGAAAAAAACGCGGTTCGCTCGATTTTCAAAAGTAGGGTGTGAAATCAAAGCGCTTGGCCTGTGAAACTGCAAACTGGTATTATTTTCTCCAAAAGAGTTGCCACCTGTTCAATTAAAGGGCTTGGACAGCAGATGTGCAATAAGGTTTTACTTTTTTGAAAAGAGTTGCCATTCTTTAAAAAATTATATTCAAATTATTTAAAAAAAAAAAACTAATCAATTATTACAAATCGGGTATCAATTGAAATGGGTTTGAAAACTATTTTTTCTTAACTCAATAGGAGGGCTGCCACCTGTTTCAAAATCAAATTCAATTTTAATTAACAAAATTGGGTAAGCAAAATATGTATCAAGATATGGGTGCCAAACAAAAGGAGTTTCAGAAGGTAGTAGTTTGGAAATATTTTGACGAGGGTTACCAACTGCTTCAAATGTCGAATTTAGTTAACTTATACGCAAGTTATATGAAATATCACAATATGGATGTCAAACGAAAGAAACGGAATCTTTAGTTTGAATGGTAAGAATATTTTTGAGGTGTTGGAAAAAGGTAGCCCACCTGTTTAAAAAGTTAAATTCAACTTATTCACCGAGTTAAATTAATTATTAAAATATGGGTATCAACGATAACGAGAAGTTGGATAAATCTTTATTTCTGAACTATATTTAGCGGGGTTGCCACATGTTTAAAAAATCATATTCAACTTAATTCAAAAGTTAAATAAAAAATGTGTATCACAATGTCAGACCAAGGACGGTGCAATCTAATCAGGTAATGTCCGGTGAGAACTCCTGGTTAGATGAAGTAGAGGCATATGGAATTTTCAAATAGTTTTCATTGCACACTTCTTAGTATTTAGAAATCATTATTTCCGGTAAAGAAATGCTATTAGTGCATTGAGTCTAGTCTATATGGCTGGCTAGTGTGTTTTGGCAATGGTACAATTTTCCATCTCAGGGATGCCAAGAGTATATCCCATATCTCTATGGGACAATGTCGTTCCATGATGGGCGAGTTCATCAGCCTTGCAATATCCCTGAAAGTCGCAATGGCCGCCAGGTACCCAGCGATCGGTGATATTGAGCAACTAGCCTAATAGTTGAGTAACTAGACTAATAGCCGCCTGACCGTCAATCAAAATGTAGATATCATGACAAGGAATCCGTCTGAAAAACACTACTAGAAAGACGACTCCATCTTGCCGAAGCTGTGAGACCCATCGAGCTTCATGTGTTCCATCGCTGAGAATCAAGGAAATTTTCGTAACAGGATATAAAGTAGTTTACAGCACTTTCGTTACTTTGAGACACCCTCTACAATATCTATGTACATATGTAAGGAGTAATAAACGCATATATTTCGCTGCTCCTATGTCTGATGGCTTTTTGGCTTAACTTTCAACTAATATACATACATACATAGCTATGTACATGTATGTAAGTACATACCTGCGTCCGCATGCATATATGTAAGTTGTATATCAACATAATGTAGGTAGCCCAGCTCAGTTCATTTTGGCTGGCTCACTACTCGATTTGCCGTTTTCCACATCGCCTCAGTATGCGAATAATAATAATTCTCTTCATTTTTATTATTTCCCTACCAAACGATGAGGGCGTCAATGGTAATAAAGTAAATTTTTCTTTGTACATTTCGTTTTTAGTAAAATAAAAAAAAAATAAAAAAATTTAAAAAACATTGCTAAAATGTGTGTAATGGAATGGCGTAAACGTTGGCTGGACGACACCGGCGGCGCAGGCTTAGACGCGTTAGCAGCGCAGGAGTGCGAGGCGCGACAAGACGAATTCAACTGTGAACATTAAATGTGGAAAGGTTTTAAATCATTTATATAGAGTTTGAGTTGATGTCGGCCCCTTCTTCCTGGTCGCCGTCGTCGTGGCGGTTTGATCGCACGCCCGAACATTGAATGGCCGATAGGGGATTATAGTTGGTGTGGCGTTGTGGCGTTGATGGTGATACCAACTGGCTGGTGCTGGTTGTGGTGGAACGTATGATGGATTCGCGTTTTGATGAGTTCACCCATATGCCGGCATTAATAAAACTTTCATATGACTAGATATGTATGAATGTATTTATTTACATTTGTACATTAGGGTAGGCTCAATCAGACGTTTTTCTTTTGATCAATTAGTGCGGAGAAGTTGATCTCAGTAAAACGGTAAATTGCAAATATGTTACTCGAAAACGTATCCATAGAAAAAATTAACTCGATTTTCGGAATCACCGAGCAATTCCGCAATTTAGTACCAAAATTGTCATCATGGCCAATGTGATCTACTAGTAAAGCGCAAAATGAACACCTCCGACGACACATTACGTTGTCAGTTGCAAAGTAACGTGCAGCCGAAGTTATTTCCAAGCGCCGAACTACTCCGAGCGACTGCTCTGCATTGCACGTAACTTATTTTGTAAAGCGGCTCAGAGGTATGTCTGATACCAAAGGTACATTCTAAAATCCTACTTAAATAAGGCGGCCACATCTTTGTTAAAGTAAGGGAGATTCGTCAGTGACGCTGGAAGTGTGGCTGGAACTCAACAGGCCGTTTTGAGGTTTCTCTGTTCAAAGGTGGCAATACCGGGCACGAAAGTGTATCGAAGTGGAGAGTTTATATGTCGAAAAACAAAATTTTATAACTTTATATAACAAAGATTCAGCATTTTTCGAAATTGCTTATACTATAGTAGCTAACAAACTAACAATTTATGAACTAGCATCGACCCTCTGTTTCATTAAAACATATCTTGAATCAAACAACCGACTATCAGAAAAACTACAGAAACATAACAACTGGTTAACACACAGAAGTGTAAAACTTCAAGATAATATTTGCGACTCCACTTCGAAACTTATACTTGACATGCGTAGGACGATACTCTTTTGCTAAGTGAAGCGAGGTTTAAAGATTTCCCAGATAAATAATCAGGAAGAGCACATTTCCATTTTTCCAGAGCCTGATTCTGAACATTTAGGCCATGTAACTCTTGATTCAAGCAGTGCTCGTGATATTACTCGTAAATTTATTGAAATCCTCGTGCACTGAAGATATAATAGGATGGATCGGACAAATGAGCTTCCGTTCCGAAGACTCTTTTAGGTTACAGATGGAGTTACATCGGGACCGCGATCTTTCACTGGACCTACTGGTTTAAAACTTTAGGATTGTCAACTACTTCGGGTACTTAGTTGGATACAATTTTACCCTCGATTACTTAAAATGCAATTACCAAACAAACACTATTAAAAAAAAAAATAAAAATAAAAACATGAAATAAATTAAAAAATCTTAAATAAAATACACAAAACCAAAAGAAAACAAGTAAAGAAATATAAGTCCGGGCGCAACCGAATTTTATATACCCAGCGCAGGTATTAACTATTGTCCTAACTTTCTTTAAACTACCTAAAAGTCGTATCTATTGTTAAGAGATCGTTGTAAGTATTAACTTGGAGTACATTAACGCCTTTAGTTATTGAAATATCGGAGTTTTCGTATACAAAATATTTACCGTTATACGGGAAACAGGGGCAATTTTATTCAGAATTGAATAATTTTCGACGAATTGCTTTTTCCTACCAAGGTTATTAAATACACCAAGTTTGGTAGAAATTAATAAATCGGTTACCGAGATACACNGGAGGTGTAAAGATTTCCCCGATAAACAATCAGGAAGACCACATTTCCATTTTTCCAGAGCCTGATTCTGAACATTTAGGCTTAATTCAAGCAGTGCTCGTGATATTACTCGTAAATTTATTGAAATCCTCGTGCACTGAAGATATAATAGGATGGATCAGACAAATGAGCTTCCGTTCCGAAGACTCTTTTAGGTTACAGATGGAGTTACATCGGGACCGCGATCTTTCACTGGACCAACTGGTTTAAAACTTTAGGATTGTCAACTACTTCGGGTACTTAGTTGGATACAATTTTACCCTCGATTACTTAAAATGCAATTACCAAACAAACACTATTAAAAAAAAAAAAATAAATAAAAACATGAAATAAATTAAAAAATCTTAAATAAAATACACAAAACCAAAGGAAAACAAGTAAAGAAATATAAGTCCGGGCGCAACCGAATTTTATATACCCAGCGCAGGTATTAACTATTGTCCTAACCTTCTTTAAACTACCTAAAAGTCTTATCTATTGTTAAGAGATCGTTGTAAGTATTAACTTGGAGTACATTAACGCCTTTAGTTATTGAAATATCGGAGTTTTCGTATACAAAATATTTACCGTTATACGGGAAACAGGGGCAATTTTATTCAGAATTGAATAATTTTCGACGAATTGCTTTTTCCTACCAAGGTTATTAAATACACCAAGTTTGGTAGAAATTAATAAATCGGTTACCGAGATACACATTTGTGGTCATAAGTGGGCGGCGCCACGCCCAACATCCAAAAATGTAAAATAATAAAAATTTTAAATGGTAGGTGGACGTGGTTATTACCTGATTTCAAAGATTTTCGGCAAATTTCTTAGCTAGACCCTAAGCAAGGCTCGTACCGAGTTTGGTAAGGNTAAAAAATAAATAAAAACATGAAATAAATTAAAAAATCTTAAATAAAATACACAAAACCAAAGGAAAACAAGTAAAGAAATATAAGTCCGGGCGCAACCGAATTTTATATACCCAGCGCAGGTATTAACTATTGTCCTAACCTTCTTTAAACTACCTAAAAGTCTTATCTATTGTTAAGAGATCGTTGTAAGTATTAACTTGTAGTACATTAACGCCTTTAGTTATTGAAATATCGGAGTTTTCGTATATACAATATTTACCGTTATACGGGAAAAAGGGGCAATTTTATTCAGAATTGAATAATTTTCGACAAATTGCTTTTTCCTACCAAGGTAACTAAATACACCAAGTTTGGTAGAAATTAATAAATCGGTTACCGAGATACACATTTGTGGTCATAAGTGGGCGGCGCCACTCCCAACATCCAAAAATGTAAAATAATAAAAATTTTAAATGGTAGGTGGACGTGCTTATTACCTGATTTCAAAGATTTTCGGCAAATTTCTTAGCTAGACCCTAGGCAAGGCTCGTACCGAGTTTGGTAAGGATTGGTGCAGCGGTTACTAAGATACAGTATTTCATCATAAGTGGGCGGGGTCACGCCCCTATTCCAAAAATTTCATAAAAGTATTATTTGGTACCGAAATTCTGCTTCACATCTAATTTTCAACAATTTGGATCCAATATTTACTGAAATATCATAGTTTTTGCATTTTTAGAAAATACCGTTATATGAGAAGGAGGCATGGTTACAATCCGATTTCGCCCATTTTCAATACCAATTTACATTGGATAAAGGGAAACCTACATACCAAATTTCGTTGAGGATCTCAATTTTTGCTCGACTATTCGTATACAGGGACAGACGGACGGACAGACAGACATGACTTAATCGACTTCGCTTTCCATTCTGATCATTTATGTATACATTTGTCTATATCTACATATATCGATTCCTTTATGCTGTTACAAACAATCGTTATGCGAACAAAGTTATAATACCCTTGTGCCCAGGTGCGCTCTGGTATAACAACGACTTCAAAAATAGCGACTTGCACGTCGTCAGTTCTGGGCCACTTTAACGCTTTTAAAGGTGGCTTAAAAGCTAGCATTTGGCTATTTTTGATTTCCCTTCATCACGCAAATTGTACAATTCTTTCTAAACATAGTTACATATATGTGTGTGTTTAATAAAAGTTAACAATCAAAAAAGAATTGTTTTTGTGGTGATTTTTGTTATAAAATATCGATATTCGGTCTTCTGCTAGCGACAGAAGATATTAATTCATCGGGAACGGTAGTAAATTCTACTTTTCAAAAATGTTTCATTTGAAAATTCTGGAAAAAATTCTTTGCAATTAAAATTATTTTTGTTCAAATTCGTATTCCTAAATGCTGTAAGAACAAAATGATGTAGACTTAAAATTCTTGATTAAAATTTTTTTAGCCCAAAATTACGTATTTTAATACTGAGGAAGTTAATATTCAATTCAAATTCAAAGAATTTTCGTCAGTTGAGCTTTCATATAAACCAACACGCATTTAAGATCATTGATGAGTTTATAAAACCCTGAATTTCGCTTCCCAATCAAAACTTTTAGCCGACGATGCCAAGCTAGGGATGGGTAGTGGGGGGGTTGAATTCGATTTTTTCCGAATTTCGAATATTGCCAAACCACTCGCTCATTCGATTCGAAATTTGGTAGTGGCAATTCGATTTAATTTGAATTTTTTCGAATTTTCAAGAATTTCTTTACTGCAAATTTAAAAGTTTGTTTGTAAGAATTATAACTCAAATCAAAAGAGAGACTCAATTGAACTTACATTAAAGTGATTAATTATCCGTATTATCTTTGCTTTACAATCAAAAATAAATACAAATAAGAAGTATTTTTTCTCAATTAATCCAATCCTAAACCTGTATTTTTTTTTAGTAGCAATCAAAAGACATTAACAAAATGTATATTGAAACTAATTTTTGGGACTTATAATGTACTTTTATTTATGTTTCTTGCTTTACAAGAACAAAAGAATTTGTACATACTTTTTAAAGCACATATTGATGTCAAATTTAGTCGGAAAGAAGAGAGTTGCAGAGTTGCTTTTTGCAAATAAAGACGAAATTCGATTTTTTTTTTGCCATTTTGGACTCAAAATTCGATTGAAATTCGAATCTCGAAGTTTCAAGCATCGAATTTACCCATCCCTATACCAAGCCTCAACATTTTTTTTTTTTGTTCTAGAGAAAGAGAAATCGTGCACTGACCAAAATTTTGGCGAATATTTTGGCTGAGGTTTGTCCTAAATATATAATTTTTTCAAACCATAAGCAAAAGTTTTTGGTATCTGCGTCTTCAAGAATATTTATTATAAAAATGATTTCAGTACTCAGAGATTTCATCGGATACACAATCCAGGCTGTTGTAAAGCGAAACATGATATTTTACCATATTTTTTAATCAATCTGTAAAAAAAATATAAATTTGAATTGTTTCTAAAACTGGCATTAGTTATAATTTTGTGTATTACCTTAATACAAACTAAGCAGAAAGTCAGCTAAATAAACGTATTGCTCTCAACACAAGATTTTGTAACTACATACAACCAAATAACGTAACTATAAGCATATCGTGTGTGAGGGAAACATATGTACATATTTAGTAGACGTAAATAAACTCTTTTTCTCAGTGTATGGATAAAGAAAAGAAATGTTTTACTAAAATTTTCCTTTGCAAAATTTTGTATCTATGGAAAAATCGGAAAACCGTACGGTTAAAGAAAACTAGTGGGCATACAGAATTTTGCAGCAAAGAATATTAAAATACCGAATATTAATACATAATTTTGCTATACAGAGTTTTGAATACAGAATTTCGAACCTTAGTAATTTTCTACCCAACCCCATTTGATCAACTTGAAATTTTGCACACGCTTTATTGAGATCAAAAGGCAACTTTCCGAGCTATTAGGATATGATCAAAATTCAGCCCACCCTAATGTACATAATTATGTACATACATATGTATGTGTGCTTGTGGATGTTAGTTTGAATTTATGCATTTTCGTACATATTTTAGTGCGCGTATTAAAAAGTGTATTCACATGTGTCGGAGACAGGAGGAAATAAGTAAAGGAAAGAAAAGTAATCGCGTACCAAGAGGTCAGCACATTGCGAAATCGAATGAGTGTGTGTATTATTTACATTCGCATTTAAAAATTTACGACAAACAAATTCAAAATGTAAATGTTTAATTTGTCGTTTTTTGTTGTTTGCATGTTCGTGTTTTCCATACTTCCATTTTAATTTAAAATTTAGCTTATGTCTGTAGTTATTTTATTTAATGTTTTGCCATGGAAATATTCGATATCGATACCATTAGGTAATAGATAAAGCCATTTGGTCCATATGACGCCATTTCCAATCCAGAAGTGAAATAAAGTCATATTCAAATCTGTACTAATGAGTAATAATGTCATAATTTGAAATTACAACGCTTTTGAACTAAAAACTCATATTTTGCCACTTTGTTTGTGTATCGCATATTTCCCAAATATTAATTGACGACGTGCTAACATTAGTTCTGTTCGTCGAGCAAAGAATTTGTACGATTTATAATGATTTTTGTTCAAATCGCGTTCGTGCAAACCAGAAAATTATCCATCATTCAAAAATTTAGAGCACAAAGTGACAGCTCTCTTGGAGAGAACACAATACACCCTGGAAAGTGCGCACTCATTAGAACCACAATCATCTTCTCCCAAGATGACGTCCAGTCGGCGTTTGGTTTTGATTTTTCGCTAGCACATTTCGCAAACGATTACCCTCAGACTGTTCCTCTATGCAACCGCGATAATCCAAGAGTCCCTTTGGGCTTTCCTGTGGCATTCTTAAATTTCTTGAAAACCCCTTGGATGGTGCACGGATGGCCCGGTAGAACCGGTTTTCCTATGGGAAGCTTTGCAACTTGTAAGCTTTAATGATGCTTTAAGCATCGAATTCAGGGTGTTGTGATTAGCAGTGCGCGCTACCATTCCGCAGAGCTTGGGTTCGAGCCCAGTTTTCACCAACACTGCGCGCACTGCTAACCACAACGCCACTGCGGCCGCCGCTCCTCGTCAGGCAATGGCAAAACTCCGAGTGTATTTCTGCCATGAGCAAGTTACTTGTTTTTCATATTTCCTTTTTAGTTAAAAATTTAGCCCAAAGACGTCGTTGCCTTAGAAATAGTCGATGGAATGATAATGGATGATCGGAGAATCAGAGTTACATAAATAGGGCGGGTGGAGCTAAATTGGCAGGCCTGTGAGAAGCTTAGCCAGTCCTACTAGGGATACGACAGCCAATCTGCGTTCTGTGAAGTGGTTGAAATCCTATTTATCCTATTATCTATACCTTACTACCCTCAGCGTCGCGTTAAATATTTAACGTTTTACTTCAATTCGCTTCACTTATTTAAAAATAAAGAAGTCAAAACGCTAAAAATATCATCGAACCATCCAGCTCTGAAAACCCTGCACCTCATAAATGAACTCATTTTTCATTGTCGCGTCTGCTTTTCATTCATATCTATCGATGAGGTAAGTAATGTAAAGATTATCTTAGCTCAGTGTAAATTGCGTACTACTGCGCCTGGTCAGCGGAACATCTAAACAAGCAGAAAACAACAAATCACCGAGTATATTTCTCTCATGATAAGGACAGTGGTTTTAAGACCAATGGGACCAGATGATCTCAAAAACCGAAGTTAAATTGATTTCGAAAGATTAAGTTAAATAGAAGGCAGTATATTCATAACTAAAAACTTTTCACCAACTCACCAAGTTCATTCAATGCGATTTTCTTTAAATCCTTCTCATCAAAACACAAAATAAAATATATCAGACTTATAACGGTTACATTACTTCAAGGTGTGCGAAAAGGAGTTAGGCTTAGGATAAGAAAAACGAAAAACATTTTGTGGAAAATAGTATCGTGGGTCATCAGACTGAAAAAAAACGATGGCTTTTTACATTAGAGTACACTTATAGTACGCACACAAACCAAATTGAAATAAATACAGTTTAAAGAAAATTTTTTCGTACTAACAACTTTTTTGAAACCCTTAAAAAATTTAAAAAAAAATTATTTTCCTTAACTGAATGGTATTTGCCACAGCCATCGTAATTTTTGAACGGTAAACCGTATTTTTTGAAATAGCAAGGATTTTCAGTATAACCACTACTTATTCTTATAAGTTCCGAACCGAATTTTACTACGAAATTTTGGAGTAAAGAAAGGCTAGAAAAAAGCCACGCAGCTAGGCCTAAAATTATGGGGATATGGCATAAAATGAAATGCTAAATATAGCCTCAAAAAGGCCAATCTGGTCACGCTGCATACGATATTTTAGAAAGCTATAACGGCTTTGGCTTCACCAAAATGTAATGCTTCATTGAAAAGAACCTTCGTATCGTAACCAAGGATGTACATATATCGGTCATGTAAGCGTTACGGGAATCATGCTTAAATTTCCTTTAAACGCACTAACTTTTATGTTAGCATACCCGCCATGCCAATGAAATGGCGTGAATTCGCAGTTTTTATTCCTTTTATCGGCTTTCGCTCATCAAGAAAGGATTATAAAGCCTGAAACGCTGTCTAATCATCATAAAATTCGCAGTTATGTTTTTGGTGAAGTGAAAACAAGCAGACGGCAGAAAAATAACAAAAAAAAACTTTGAATATAATCCAATTAGTTGCAACAACTTTTGGAAGTTTTAATAGCTGAATTGAGGTGTTGTACGCAGGGGAGTTCACCCTTTAGGCGGAATAAACTCACGGTAAAGACTTACCGCAAATGTCCATACGAATACTCGCACAAGCGCATACCTCGAAGAAAGGAACAACATAAAAACCTTTGGCTTTGGTGCGAGCAAACATTTGGTCATAAAATCATATAATCGTTTGCCGCTAAACAGCGGTGATAAATATTCGCCTTAAAGCTTTAAGCAACCGGCACAATGATATGTATGTATGTATGTATTTACACTCGTACAAACATGACTTGGTGCAAATGTTTATTGCTTGGTGCAAAGTATGATTGTTTCAACACTCCACAATTAAATGAATCAAACATATAATTTTCACTCCCCTAAAACTGTCAAATTAGCATTAATTTTGTTGTAATTGATTACATAGTTGCATTAGACATCGTAGTCTATTCTTGTCTTGGCGTGTTTGCTTTGATGGGAAGATCATTCATCTTCACAACTACAACTTGTATTTAAATATATGTGCATTTAAAATTGGTTTATTTTTTATTACAAATATATACATATATAACTACATTTATGTGCGTGTTTGTATTTTAGAGCTGCTTACTTCATTCACATCATTTATCTTTCTACACCTTTGCAATTTGTAATAAAAATCGTAATGGGTAGAGAGCATCATTGTCACACAATTTCAAAGTACATAATGTCTATGCTGGTGTATCTTTGTTGGCCATGCGAAGGCTTTGGAGGCGCCCTTGTGTGCGCTAATGCCTTGAACACCAAACTTATGCCGTTTGGGCTCATGTAAAACCAGTTTTGCAGAAAATATTATTTAAGAAATCATGTGTTGATACATTGCACATATTTTCTGATGGACTTACTAGTCGGTATCCAAATCGGAAGGATATCCACTTGTGGCTTAAATTCTTAATCAACGAAACCCAAATATCGACAGCTACCTGGATTTTTAGCGAGACAGGTCATGTTAAACGACTTTTTTTTATACCACTTTTCGCGATAAAATCAAAAATATTTAATTTTTTCTCTGCCCGGTCATAAACTAAATTGACGACGACCTTATCCAATTTATAACACTTAAAAATCTATTTCATGATAAAGTTACTTTTTTTGTATTTCTACCTAAATTCTCCACCTCCATTATTTTTCCCTATATACCAACATTTTTTTTTATTATTTTAATATCGCATTGTTATATTTCATTTAGCCTAATCAGAATAAAATGTTTGAAATTTGGGAGAGGAGGAAAATCTTTGCTGTAAGGAAAGATAGACATTCCAAATGATCTCTGAAATTGAATTTGATTATTTTAACAGGTGCACAAACTGTAATGAAGCCATTTATTTGACCCTCATAATGTAATTAAAGTATCCAACTGATTAAATTTAATTAAACTTGATAAACAGGTGGCAATCGCTTATAAAAATATATTCGGAATAAAGCCTTTAGATTGTTAACTTGTGTTAAAGTGTTTAACTTGGCATAATTTTGAAATCTTTCGTTTAATTTATTGATTTAATTTAAGTTGACTTTCAAACATGTGGCTACCCTTTTCTAAAATATTTTCGAAACAGAGCTTTCTCAAACTTCTTTCGCCTAATATCCCTACTGCAAAACCTTATTTAACTTAAGCAAAATAGTATCTGTCTTTAAACAGGTGGCAACTCTGTTCAAAATATTTTGGAAATAAAGCTTTCTTAAACCTCATTTGCTTGCCACCCATATTGTAATACTTCATTTAACCTATGAAGGTTAACCATATCAATAAAACCGAATTTAACTTTTTAAAGGCATAGGTTCGAATACGTTTCCTCTTATATGTAAACTTATTCGTAATAAGGCTTTCTTCAATTGCGTTTGTTTGGCGGCAGTTTTGCAAAAGATCGTCGAATTTATAATTTTACTTAAAAAAAATTGCTATTGTTAATCCTGGTCATAAGCTATCAAGTTTAATACATAGTAAGAGCAACAACTTTCATATTTTTAATATAAGGATTCATTTAACTCGTTAACTAAATTGATTTTAAATTCCCAAGCTGGTGGAAACTCCGTCAAAAATATTTTCAAAATAGATACAGCTTTCTTAAACCCTCCCTCAGTTGATATCGGTACTAAAATATTTTATCTAACTTGATTGGGAATTTCTAAACAGGGGGCAGCCCCATTCCAAATATTTTTGATATTAAACCTAGTTTAACCTCTCTACTTTGATACTCGTGTTAAAATATTTCGTTCAACTTGTTAATTAAATTGATTTTAACTATTTAACAGGTGGCAACCCTCTTAGAGAATATCTACAAAATAAATCGTTTTGGAACCCTTTTGGTTTGACACCCACAACGTGGCAATATTTTATTTCAATTATCAATTAATTGATTTTAACTTTTGATAAAAGTCGCAACTATCTCTGTGGCCATACTTCCGCTACAGATACGATACTGAAAGGCAAACGCTATTAGGAATAATATTTTCTGTAACTTAGATTAGTGTGCGTAAGGCTCATGGAAGGGGTTTTTCAAGACCCTTCACTATCTTCCTCCCGTCGAACTATGTGATATTGGGCAATAAAATAAGAAGGTAGGGTGGCTCATTTTGTAGCAGTGTAACTAATTTGTTTCTGATATCGGACCTCTTATTTGGGCATCATTCACAATCAGTTACAACTTATATGCTATTTAAGCAATGCAGGTTTCTATTTAATCGTTCATCTTATCAACTTTTGAATTTCTCATGGTAGGTACCCATTTGAGCACTTTCCAAATAGGTCGATATGCCCATCTTAGTGCCGCACTTACATAAACCTAAGGGGAAAGGCCATTTGTAGGACCAGAGGTCGAAAATATCCCTCTCCACTTTGAAAGTGTCCCAAAATAACTGTCGCTATATAAGAGAAAAAATAACCCACAAAACAGAACAGGTGGTTTATTTTTTGTAGATGTGTGCTACTCTCAGTGGGCAAGGGTTATTTGCATATCTTTTTCCGTTGCTGTTGGACACGGACACTTATGGCTGGAAGAGGAAAAATATGTGTTAGAGCGCGGTTACCCACCAACGTGTACGCAGGGCACCGTAGAAGTACGTAGAAACATATCAAATTTGCTGTTGATAGAGAGAGAGAGATATATATAAGTAACGTCAACGTTACGGTCATTCGGTGGCCCTTATATTAGTAAAATTTTGAAATTTACCTTGATCTTAATTTTTGCATTTATCTTTACACATCTTGGTTTTTGTTTTTATTTTTACCTTTGCCCTTATCCTTATCTTTATCAATACAATAAAACAACTTAATTTCGATGTATCATATTATGAATGTGCACGCTCTCTTCTTTGTCATAAATCTTCGCACATATATGTGTACGTATATGTCGTGTAAAGAAATGCCTAACGCTTTGGTTCCACTTATGTACGCCTACTTATATTTTTCAGTCTTACAATAACCCACAAATTAAGACACTTAAAAATAAAAGTGCCTGCCAAAGTGTCTTTGCCTAACGGAAATTTTAGCAGTTGATAATTAACCCACAACGGAAAACACAAAAAGATCGCACAGAGTGATATGCCACGGCGAGGAACAGTCTTTGCTTGAGAGGTCGGTGTTTGTGTCAGTGGTAAACACCATACAAGACACTTGGTGATGGTTATTTTCGATATAGGACCTTGTTCTTCTTCTTATTTGGCGCTGTAACCGCCTAAACGATTTTGGCCGACTTCAACAAAGCATTCCAGTCGTTTCATTTCTGTGCCAAATAACGTAAATCTATAAGAGGAGGCAACACGTTATAATTGTAGCGAGTGTGTGTGTAAATCTTCCGCAAAATCTTTCTCTCGAATACTCCAAGAGCCGCCTCATCGGATGTTTTCATTGCCCATGCTCCTGCGCCATATACTAGCACGAGCATGATGAGTGACTTATACATAGAGTGTGGTTTTCGTACGTCGACAGAGGACTTTACTCCTGAATTGCCTAATCAGTCCAAAGTAGCACTTGTTGGCAAGAGTGATTCTGCGTTGTATATCAATGCTGGCATTATTATCGGTGTTAATGCTGATTACCAAATAAACGAAATTCTCTACTTTCTCGAAATTATAACTTCTCCACAACTTTCCGTGCTGCTACCATTCAGTAGGGTGGGGGTGGAGAAACGTTCCCTCCATAACTAGGTCGCCATTGTTGTTCTTACAGGAGTTCGCCCTGGTCTTGAAACCTTTCGTAAGTCGCCTAACGGCATTCTTCGCACTCACGTATTTCGGCCTACCTTGCATATTTGGGCGCACATTTTTTGCTGCACGGAGGCGGGTGCATATCTTGGCTGTAACAAGGTAGTAGTCCGCGTCGATGTTTGGCCCTCGGAGTGTAGGTACGTCCAAAACACTGGAAACGTGCCTTCCGTCTATCACAACATGATGGATTTGGTTTCTCGTTTCTCGATCCGGAGACAGCCACGTAGCTTGATGAATCTTTTTATGCTGGAACCTGGTACTACATATTAACATGTTTCGGGCCCCGGCGAAGTCGATCATCCTCAGTCCGTTGTCGGACGTTTCGTCGTGGAGGCTGAGCGCTCTACAAAACTTCGATTGGGGTTTAGGATACTTGCCTGTTGCTGTGAATGCAATGACGTCAGCAGCCTCAGGAGATTTGAATTTGAAGGGTACCTCTCGTGGCATAACTGGCTCTGGACGCATGTAGCGTCACTAAGGCATAAATGTCTACGTCGCACGCAGATAACTGACACACAGAGCAGACCGAAATGATCCCGAGCAACCCAGAAATTCAGAAATTTATCTAGCGCAAATCGGCTGGCCTGCACTCCGTTTATTCATAGAATTTGTTTTTTACCATTCGCTAAAATCTAAAAGCAAAACGTTTCACTGTGCACAATAGCAAACGTAATGACCTTACGCAACTCGCGGTAGCTTCCACCTAATGGTTTTCATTCATCTGTGAAGACACCCATATGACTTCGAAATTCTCACTATTTCCTTGATGTCCATTCAATTCCTAGTTTAATATTCAATTTATTAATCTTCCCGCTGGGCTGTTATAAATTTCCACACATAAATTGCCATTTTAACAAGGATGAGGCTACCTGTCTGACTGTATCCGCTGTATTTGGATCTGTGCGACTTCGCCTGGTCGCAGCAACGTGTCGACATGTTTTTATGCTGGCGACTAAAGTGCCACAAACCGGTGCCGACAGTGTAGTTTTTTTCTTCGATGCAACAAGTTGTCATTGTTGTTAATTTCGTTTTTGTTGTTGTATTTTTGGAACCTGAATTGTAACACCTCGTAAATTTCGCACTTTTTTTCCGCTTTACCTCTTGCTGTGACCACATCTCCAACAGTGGACTTCACACATCGGCCAACAACAGACATCCGTCGACAATAACCTTAGCACAGGACAGCAGCAATACGACATGCATTACCAGCACTAGTGATGTGCTGAGTCGATACTTTGAAGTATTGATCGATACTCGGTACCGATTTAAAAAGTATCCAATATTTTTGATACTCGGTACCGAAACGTTTAGGCTTCCAATTAGAACGCATGTAGACCAAAAATAAAAGCGGTTTAGGGGAGTCCAGCCTATCAAAAGAAACTTTTGGGAAAGCATCGTCTTACACGTAGTAATTGTGAAGCATATTCATAATCGAAATAAAGTCGATGCAGCTTTTTTGACAGATATTCTGTTGAAAATTATGTCAAAAAGCAGCAATTATGTATAGAATCGGTATTGGGTACCGAAAAAGAAGTATTGGGTACCGAAATCTTTCTGACGTATTGGGTAACGAGTATTGGGTACCGGCAATTCAGCACATCACTAACCAGCACATAAAACACTTGCCACAGATGTATGTACGTATTAGGGTGATTGACTCGGTTTTTTCAAACCGCTTTCTACCAGTTTCTATGGATATCTCTAGGCGGCCTTTCCTTTTTTAAATATGGACTTTTCGAATATCGAATAAACCGAATTATTTTATCATTTCATATAAATCTTGACCTCTCAATAGGAATTTTGAGTTTTTCGGAGTTGCTGAGGCTTTTTTAAAGGAAACCTTTAAATAGTTTTGGAATTATATAATGGGTTATTTAAGTTGAACAGTAGTAGATCGTATTTGAATCCAATAAATATGGTATTTGAATCCAATAAATAAATGTTTGGCGCTTTAACGTGTTCTACGTGTTTGGCCGAGCTTCTCCGCCAACTCGTGTTCTGCTTNACAACAGACATCCGTCGACAATAACCTTAGCACAGGACAGCAGCAATACGACATGCATTACCAGCACTAGTGATGTGCTGAGTCGATACTTTGAAGTATTGATCGATACTCGGTACCGATTTAAAAAGTATCCAATATTTTTGATACTCGGTACCGAAACGTTTAGGCTTCCAATTAGAACGCATGTAGACCAAAAATAAAAGCGGTTTAGGGGAGTCCAGCCTATCAAAAGAAACTTTTGGGAAAGCATCGTCTTACACGTAGTAATTGTGAAGCATATTCATAATCGAAATAAAGTCGATGCAGCTTTTTTGACAGATATTCTGTTGAAAATTATGTCAAAAAGCAGCAATTATGTATAGAATCGGTATTGGGTACCGAAAAAGAAGTATTGGGTACCGAAATCTTTCTGACGTATTGGGTAACGAGTATTGGGTACCGGCAATTCAGCACATCACTAACCAGCACATAAAACACTTGCCACAGATGTATGTACGTATTAGGGTGATTGACTCGGTTTTTTCAAACCGCTTTCTACCAGTTTCTATGGATATCTCTAGGCGGCCTTTCCTTTTTTAAATATGGACTTTTCGAATATCGAATAAACCGAATTATTTTATCATTTCATATAAATCTTGGTCTCTCAATCGGAATTTTGTGTGTTTTCGGAATTTCTGAGGCCTTTTTAAAGGAAACCTTTAAATAGTTTTGGAATTATATAATGGGTTATTTAAGTTGAACAGTAGATCGTATTTGAATCCAATAAATAAATGTTTGGCGCTTTAACGTGTTCTACGTGTTTGGCCGAGCTTCTCCGCCAACTTGATGTTGTGACAAAACCGTTTTTTTCTTAATTTCAAAATAGCGAACCGGTTTTTTTTTTTCAAATTGCTACTTTTCGAATAATTCGAAACCCGGTTTTGGAAAAAGGCGAATAATCGAACACCTAGTACATATGTACATGTATAAGAACATATACATGCAATGACTCAAGCGTAAGTTGGCAGCATCTTAAGGTAAAGCGCGACATTGTTACGCGTTATTGGTGTTGTTGCCGATGTTGAATACCCTTTGTGATAAGATACTTTGCTGTTTTATATTGCACCT
The DNA here is from genome assembly GCF_001687245.7 of Rhagoletis zephyria. NCBI lineage: Eukaryota > Metazoa > Arthropoda > Insecta > Diptera > Tephritidae > Rhagoletis > Rhagoletis zephyria. Next base: position 26,297 of record NW_016158660.1, read on the forward strand.
ACTGCCATGTACACTTATTAATATTCATACACATCCATACGTAAAGAATTTTATTATTTTAAGTAGATATATTGTGTGGCCAACGCCGAAGGGAGATCAAACCTGCGCTACAACGCTTGGGTCAATTGGTAGGCAGCCAATTTTAGTTTCGCTGACTCAATAGCTTTGTTATCAAAATCGTACTGTGTGTTGGTGAGGTTTATTACTAATTGAATTTGTGGTATTCAAATTGAAGCTGGCAAGGCACTTGCTTTGTGAATACAGCATTAGCAGCCACATGGAGACTCCTTCAAACATATGCATTTATATTGTCGGCATAATAGAAAATTGTGAACAAGCCTACGGCAAAGGGAAAAATAATAAACATTTGTGTAAATTGTCATACATCTCCTATGGCGAGGTTATACGATGTAAATAACCAGTATCTTCTTTGATTTCGCATCAGATTGCAATTGAGCCTAGGTTACTTTATAATATCANTAGGCAGCCAATTTTAGTTTCGCTGACTCAATAGCTTTGTTATCAAAATCGCGCTGTGTGTTGGTGAGGTTTATTACTAATTGAATTTGTGGTATTCAAATTGAAGCTGGCAAGGCACTTGCTTTGCGAATACAGCATTAGCAGCCACATGGAGACTCCTTCAAACATACTATGCATTTATATTGTCGGCATTATAGAAAATTGTGAACAAGTCTACGGCAAAGGATAAAATAATAAACATTTGTGTAAATTGTCATACACCTCCTATGGCGAGGCTATGCGATGTAAATAACCAGTATCTTCTTTGATTTCGCATCAGATTTCAATTGAGCCTAGGTTACTTTATAATACCGTAATTCTTGGCAAATAATCCCGGGATTTTCGGGATTTTTAATTTGCACTGATGGCAATAATAGAAACTCCTTTTCATGACCAGTATTGGCTATATTTCGTTTTTTATTTAATAATTAATCTGCCTTATCCAGAGTTTCGCCTGAAAAAAAAATTCACCCGAAAATTTGTCATCCGCCCATAGTAAAACCATGGAAACCAAGAATGAAAAGCGAACCGGTTCGGGGAAAATGAAACTCATGATAAGGCTGAATATCTTTTAATAAATGTCTAGCCCATAATGCATATAGCAACGTGCGATAGTACATTTTATATGGGCCAAATATAGTAAAGTTGTGCTTTGTGTTTTTCAAAAATGATTTAAAAAATTCAGTGACATATGCTTAGCGAAGAAGTATGGGTATCAAATTAAAGAGGAAATTCTGCACAATCTAAAAAAAAATTTAAATTTTTGGTACATAAGGACTGGTAAGTATTGAAAATGTCCTTTTCAAATTTTATTCTTGAAATCTCGCAATATTTGTTTTTGAAAAACTTATATATTAAGGACTTATATAAACTCGATAACATCCTCGAATTTCCTCCGTTCGTCGTTCGTTTTATCAACTTAAAAAATTACTTATTTGTCCTCCAGAAAATTTAAATTATTTTAAATTCTAAAGGAAACTTCCTATTTCATTTGGTACCCATATTTTTATTATACATTGTTTTGAATTTTTGAAATAATTTTTAGAATTAATCATATCTTTGAAATTACAAAGACCTTTAAAATGAATCCTGACGTCAGAGAGAAAAAATAAAAACGCCACTTTAAATAAACAAGTAATTTTTAGCAAAAAAAAACCGACTTAAAAAAAATATATATATATCTATATATTTCATGATCCAATGATCGGATCTAAACCAAATTAGTATGGGACCACCTCTGAGACACTACCTTTCCGTTGCAAAAAGAATTATTGAAATCGGTTTGACGTGGTGCAAAGTTATGCGGTAACATACATAAAAAAAAAAAAAAAAATTCCGACGAACTGATAACCTCCTCCTTTTTTGGAAGTCGGTTAAAAAGTAGGTTTCAAACCCATTGTTTATTAATAATTTTATGGCAGGAGAGCTTCATAAACAATATAGAAGCAATTTTTTCGATTTAAGTTATTGAAAATTAATGAATATCTAAATTCCGGGACCAATCTATCGAGCAGCTATAAAGATAATTAATTTCCCCCAAAAATTTTCTAAGAATAGGAATAAAGGCGACCGCCCGTACAGGCGGCTAAAAGAAAAAATTTTCTGAACTGTCTTGAAAAAAAACTTTAGAATCGAAGGTGTATGTCGAACTTTTTTCTGGTACAATCTAATGCCCAACGCAATCAGGTACATGCACCGTGAAGTAATCGGACTTATAGACCTTTTGATACACAGGCCAAGCAAGGTAGCTGTTCGACACCTTCCAATCATCATTGCCAATGTCATCAATCCGGGTCCAAGTTCATTGGCAGCAAGAACAGACCGGACGACCTAATCATGATCTTCAAAAAACAAAACCGACTCCAATTCTCATATAAAAATTTAAGAGTACCATTAATTTTTTTTCATGATCCAAAGAACAGATCTAAACCAGATTAGTATGGGACCACCTGTGAGACACTATATTTCCGATGCAAAAACAATTATCGAAATCGGTTGACGTGGTCCAAAGATATGCGGTAACATACAAAAAAATATATATTCCGAAGAATTGATAACCCCCGCCTTTTTGTGAAGTCGGTTAAAAAAATATGGCGAAGGTACAGCAAACAAAAGCTCTAGCCCACCTTATAGCGAGGTAAGTGTACAACATTTCTTGTGAGATTTTCACGGTCTTCAAAACAAAATGCTAAGGAAATATGTAGTACCTATAACATCTGAGATATCCAGATTATTTAAGCTCTTATAAAGATAATAGACATGCGTATGTATTTATGTTTGTAATGTCAATCCCTTTGGCTGCTTTGCCATAAAGCTAAATTTAATTGAATGTTTCCACTTGAATTTACCTTTTCATTATCATCAATAGCTTGTTTGGTTATTTGCACATTCGATTACTTCGCATTGCGGCATTTAGTTACTACGCTACATACAACAGCGGATTAGGAAAAGACACGTCAATACCATAAAGGGAAAGAAACTCCGGATATGTGAAACAAGATTTGCGAATAAACACTTAAGTGCAAGTAATTGTTCAAAGCATCATCAAACATGCTTACACAGCAGGTAAAGGAGTATTTAGTTTCAATATTGAATACATAGTTAATATTACTAAATCCACAGCTATTTAGTTCGCATTGGTCAACAAACTAAGTGAAAGAAACTCCGTTAGTTTAAAGGCCTCCCAGTTTTTACAGACCAAGCAAGAATGGAAGGCGAGTTGTATTTTCCTTGTGTCAGAGTTTTAGCGACGAAGCTGGCGTCCCATTATTCGATCAAGGCGACAAGGTTTCCGAAGATGGTGTACCGGCTGAACTGTGCATAGACGGTGGCGATGTGCTGGGAGGGCCNTTCCGAAGATGGTGTACCGGCTGAACTGTGCATAGACGGTGGCGATGTGCCGGGAGGGCTCATGAACAACTGTTCAGCACAAGGCCTGACCTTAATATTTGTCAGTACTGCAATAAACTTGACGAACCTTAGACAACACTGACATTGATGCCCAGGTGAAAAGATCCTGCGACTTGGCACCAGAGTTGCCAGAAGAGCTAATTTATTTTCAAAGTGAAGATATTTTTCATAAATAATCAGAAAAATCTTCACATGAAGATAATTACAACAAAATAGAACTCCATACAAAAAATCTTCACAGTGAACATATCTGGCAGCACTTGAAGACTATTTTTTTGGATAGTTGGCAAACAAATTTTCGTTTTTGTCATCAATTTACTGATGCACATGTGAAAGTAGGAAAGATAGAATTCTATTCGAAAATATGAATAGGAAAAAGTGAAACGTTCAACCGGACCCACTGTATATACTGTTGTGTTTGGAAATTGGCACTGGTAGGTGAAAAAAAAACGTTTCGTAGATTTAATATTTTTGACTCGATTTTGCCTCTCACAATTCACGCTCGACCCGGCATTGTGCAACTCGGCGTTGTGAATTTCCACAAAATAAAAATTATGAATCGAAATTTATTAAAACAAAAACCTTAAATTGGCAAATCTAATTTTTTATAATTAACTTTTTAGATACATCATCATCCGATAGTAAGGATGAATGCACAGATCCGGAGAGTTTTTTCTCGAATAAACTTGAACAAAACAAAAATTCGTAATAAGCTGGAACCTTAATATTTAAACAGTACGGTCGTAAGTGAGACTTAAATCAGAACAAATATTTATTAAAAAAGATTTAAAAGTACAGCTTAAAAGATTTCAATTAAAACGTATACGTTCTTATATAGGTCGTACCTGTATATTTTTACAGTTCTCTGCAACTTTTTGCTAATTCCCATTTTGAATGTATGTACATATATGTAGAAAAAAAAAATTCTTTAAACACATGTGGTAACTATACACAAATCATGTTTAAGAGGAACATTTTGTTGACGGAACGTCACTATTTTCTCAGAGCAGCTATAAAAACATTCGTAAAACTACTTGTCCGATTTGTGAAATAGTCAAGTAAAACTGTTATAAATTCACAAAATTGGTATTTTTGTTTTTTTTTTAACCGACTTCACAAACAGGAGAAGGTTATCAATTCGTCGGAATAATCGTCGTTTTTTTTGCAAAACCGCTTAGGTTACGGCACTCAAATTTTACAGAAGAGCGAAAAAACGGTTTATTCTTTGAAGGTCTGCCTTGATATTGATAGGCAGTATTTTCTGCAGATATTATTTTACAAATCTGTTGTTTTAATAACGATTTAACGATTTTATACATAAATCTCGATGATGTATTTTGGAACGAATTCCCGTCATCCCTTGTCAAATTTGGTTTGGAGACAACCAGAGGCTGCAATAGAATCGAACTTCGCGAATCACTGCAAAAACAAAGAGGGTAAAAATCACGGACTTCTACCCGCCGTCAAAAACGAGCCAAAACAATTCATCTACCTATTGAGCACCGCAAACACTGCAAAACTAAAAAGACGTACGTAACAAAAGAAAGAGGTAGTTAACAAGGAGTATAAATACGAGCAACTAACAAAAATTATGCAAAATACATCATACACCCACTCTGTCGGAAACAACAACAACCAAGAAGGAAATAAATCTCGATGCCTGGAGTTCAGGGTTACCAAATCTCATTTTTGCCACAACGGCGATTTAGGCGGTTTTGCAAAAACATCGACGATATATATTTTTTTATGTATGTTACCGCATAACTTTGGACCACGTTAACTGATTTCTATAACTCTTTTTTTTTCTAAGAAATGTGTGGTCCCATGCTAATTTGGTTTAGATCCGATCGTTGGATCTTGAAGAAATTAACGATAATCTTAAATTTTTATATAGGTATTGAAGTCGGTTTTGTTTTTTTGCTTAAAAATTACTTGTTAAATAAAGTGTCATAATGGTCTGATTATGCATACTTCGCACAACCATTTGTACCAGTGAAATAAAAATGTAACTTAAGAAAATGTGAAGCAAACAAAATGAAAGCAACAGATCCCTAAGTCTTTAAAAGTTCTGCTAATTTCTGGGTAATAGAATACATACAAAGTACATACGATATTACAGTTTGAAATTTATGCGAAGTTGTGCGAAGTTATGCGAAGCATGCATAATCAGACCATTATGATTTTGTATAACAAAAAAAACATTGAAGTTTTATATCTACAGAAAAGAGCTTCCAGTTTCAATAACCTTTTGAAGGGTTTTTAAAGATTTAATCATCACTTGGAAGATGTCAAACAAAATTTTTCTGGCAACACTGCTTGGCACTCAGGTGGACAATGACGCATGAGCGTTCATAATTACAATGGAAGAATAAAATACAGAAGTATCTGTCTATGTTTAATGTGAATAATTAGGGAAGTTTACGAATAATTGAGTATTCCACTTGCAAACAGCGTTATGTGATTTTATAATAGAAAGCCATAAATTTGAAAAAAAAACGACTACGACAACAAGTAACATTTAAACTGAATCCTTTTTATTATAACCTGAAAATTTGGATAAATAAGAGCCTTATAAAATTGTAGCATAACATAACATGTCATAAGATAACATTAACAGTCTATACGACCTAAAGCAGTTTTCTAAGTTTATCAGAAGATGGATACTTTTGAAAGTTTATAAATAAGTATGATAGCGACTTTTGGAAGAAGACTTAACATTTGATGCTGTTTTTTTTCAGAATATAAAAATATTTTGCACTCTGTTGTTAGTGGACATGAAACTACTTTAAATACTGGTACGTAATCCACCAAAAACTTTGACTCGAAAAAATTTTACACAGCGCACTTTGCAAGTGGACTACTCAATTGAGGAAATTGGCCGAGGTTTTTGGGCTCGGGCTAAGCCAGCTTTTCCTAATTGACATCGGCTTGTTGCACCTAAAATATGATTTCGAAAGAAGAAAAACATAACTGTGCCTGTAGTCACGGTATTGTCGGTGATAGTAACGTCGTCGCGAAACTCCGATTTAGGAAGGTGGTCAGCAATTGAAGGTGGGCCCGAATCGCGGCATTTGTGATATGTACGTATATTTTACTCCGTCTAAGCTGGAATAATACTAAGGGTGAAGTTTACTAAAAGATATGGTCGTTAGTATGAAAGTTGTGGAACCACGAACCAGCGAAGGGAGTGCTCGGTTTGAAAGCTCATCAAAGTAAATGGTCTTATCTCTACTTCCGAAACAGTTGCGGAACGNCAGCGTTATGTGATTTTATAATAGAAAGCCATAAATTTGAAAAAAAAAACGACTACGACAACAAGTAACATTTAAACTGAATCCTTTTTATTATAACCTGAAAATTTGGATAAATAAGAGCCTTATAAAATTGTAGCATAACATAACATGTCATAAGATAACATTAACAGTCTATACGACCTAAAGCAGTTTTCTAAGTTTATCAGAAGATGGATACTTTTGAAAGTTTATAAATAAGTATGATAGCGACTTTTGGAAGAAGACTTAACATTTGATGCTGTTTTTTTTCAGAATATAAAAATATTTTGCACTCTGTTGTTAGTGGACATGAAACTACTTTAAATACTGGTACGTAATCCACCAAAAACTTTGACTCGAAAAAATTTTACACAGCGCACTTTGCAAGTGGACTACTCAATTGAGGAAATTGGCCGAGGTTTTTGGGCTCGGGCTAAGCCAGCTTTTCCTAATTGACATCGGCTTGTTGCACCTAAAATATGATTTCGAAAGAAGAAAAACATAACTGTGCCTGTAGTCACGGTATTGTCGGTGATAGTAACGTCGTCGCGAAACTCCGATTTAGGAAGGTGGTCAGCAATTGAAGGTGGGCCCGAATCGCGGCATTTGTGATATGTACGTATATTTTACTCCGTCTAAGCTGGAATAATACTAAGGGTGAAGTTTACTAAAAGATATGGTCGTTAGTATGAAAGTTGTGGAACCACGAACCAGCGAAGGAAGTGCTCAGTTTGAAAGCTCATCAAAGTAAATGGTCTTATCTCTCACTTCCGAAACAGTTGCAGAACAAAATTCTAGTATCTGACAAGCATTTGAAGTAATTCGTAAGCGCACAAGAAATCGGAAACTCTGGTAAAAGTGCGAATGGTACTTTTATTTTAATCTAAATTATACACACATGTATGTAGGTATTAATACATATGAACATGTTAAACATGAAAACTTACAGAGTACTAAAACCACGCCAAACGATCACTTTATTCGTGTAGCNGGGCCCGAATCGCGGCATTTGTGATATGTACGTATATTTTACTCCGTCTAAGCTGGAATAATACTAAGGGTGAAGTTTACTAAAAGATATGGTCGTTAGTATGAAAGTTGTGGAACCACGAACCAGCGAAGGAAGTGCTCAGTTTGAAAGCTCATCAAAGTAAATGGTCTTATCTCTCACTTCCGAAACAGTTGCAGAACAAAATTCTAGTATCTGACAAGCATTTGAAGTAATTCGTAAGCGCACAAGAAATCGGAAACTCTGGTAAAAGTGCGAATGGTACTTTTATTTTAATCTAAATTATACACACATGTATGTAGGTATTAATACATATGAACGTGTTAAACATGGAAACTTACAGAGTACTAAAACCACGCAAAACGATCACTTTATTCGTGTAGTATAAATACGAGTGTGTGGATGGTTGCACGAAAGATTCCTTTTTATTTGGTTTATTTTTGTCTTTGCTCTCATTACCAGACTGCATGACAGACAGACTGGCAGTCGATCAAGTGTGTCAATGCCTCTTGAGCCTTATTGTTGCTGATTTTTTTTTTCTTTTTTTCGGTATTTTCGCGCTGCGGTTGCAGTCTGCAACTTATTATAAAAGTGATCGCATTCGCCGAAAAGCCCATAAAAGTTCGCACATAAAAATATCGGCATCCTTTCTACTTTAGTCACAGGCGTAACAGCAACATGAAATTAAATCCCTTTTTGAATGCATTCAATTAAAGTTTTGCATTTTTCTCACTTGATGTGGGAGGGGATGAATAAATGTGGGATGTGCATACATACCAGAGTTGGGCACTTTATGATTTTACGATTACATTTTGATTACTTGGGATTACGATTACTGTAATTGTATATCCGAAAATTTTCGATTACTATAATTGTAATTATAATATGCTTGATTGCGAATACTTTGTACTACTACAGTAGTGTGTAAAAGGAAATCGAGGACAGAATCGAACCCAGCGAAGATCAAACGGTTTAGCCGTATCAAATTCGAGAGCGGTCAATGCGGGGTAAACGGATCGAACAATAACCTAGCGAGATTGGCGTTTCTTACATTATTCATTGAAATCACCAAGAAGTTCTCCAAATTGAAGTTCTCCCAATTTTGAAATCTTTAAAAAANATAATTGTAATTATAATATGCTTGATTGCGAATACTTTGTACTACTACAGTAGTGTGTAAAAGGAAATCGAGGACAGAATCGAACCCAGCGAAGATCAAACGGTTTAGCCGTATCAAATTCGAGAGCGGTCAATGCGGGGTAAACGGATCGAACAATAACCTAGCGAGATTGGCGTTTCTTACATTATTCATTTAAATCACCAAGAAGTTCTCCAAATTGAAGTTCTCCCAATTTTGAAATCTTTAAAAAAAAACTATGTTATCGCACAAATAACGAGCTTTCGTATATGAGAAGTTGTACATACTGTCACTCGGAGGGGCAATCTAGGTACAACTCAGTACAGGTTATCGTCATCGTAGGGAAAATGCAACTTTATATAGTCAAAAGGAAAAAAACGAAGAGAGTGTGCATATCGAATTTTGCAAACAAAACCGTTTCCCTCATGATCTGGCACACCCTAATGCAATATGCATATGCACTTATGTACATATGTATACCCTGCAAACCATTTTTTCAGAGTATTCTGCATTGTAAAGAAATTTTTAAAAATTCGTTAAGATTTAATTCGATTTTTTGGCCGAATTTTCTAAAATGAAATAAATTACGCACACTTCCTTTCTTTTACGAAATTTCCGAAGAAAATCTGTGAAGCAACGAAAATAATGCTGCTATGTGAAGATTATCTTTCCGAATTTTTCCAGAATTTTCTTTATTTTTCCTACAGAAATTTCTTTACGAGTTCGTGTCAACCACTTCATACAATTTTCTTTGAAAATTCGTAAAAAAAAAATCGTTACAGAAATAAGATACTCCTAACTATTTCCTTAAGATTTCGGGAACTACATATGTACATATGTACCCTGCAAACCAAACTTCCCCGAAACCTTAATGAAATCTTTGAGAGTATCTCATTTCTGTAACGATTTTTTTACGAATCGTCAAGGAACATTATATTAAGTGGTTGACACGGACTCGTAAAGAATTTCGGTACGAAAAATAAAAAAAGTTCTGTAAGAAATTCTTCACATAGCAGCATTATTTTCATTTCCTTACCGATTTTCTTCCGAAATTTCGTAAAAGAATCGAAGTGTGCACAGTTTATTTCATTTTAGAAACTTCGACAAAAAATCTGATGAGATCTTTACGAATTCTTTAAAATTTCTCTACAATTCAGAACACTCTGGAGAAATTATTTGCAGGGTATGTACCCATGAACATTCTCGTTGGTACAAATAAAACTCTTCTGATACCAAAATTTATTTTGTAGTATGTAGCTGCAAGATCAAAGGTGTGTGCTTATCTACATACATATCAGGCGCACCAAATACAAACACTCCATTCTGAATTACAATGTCATTTACAATTGTAATGAATATAATATAACAATTGACAGCAATCAGAATGATGTTTCAATTTTGTAGCTTTTGATTGTCATTCAAATAATTTGTTTGTTAAAAATGCAGTATATGTATGTACATATGTAAATATTCAAATTTGAGGACAGAATTTTATTTGTAATGCTTTTTTAAGATTCCGTATAATTCCACCACTCTGATTCCTATCAAATATGAGTGACATTTTTGTTGGACTTAACTGATTATGTACCAGTAATAATTAGCATATAGCGCATTTTAAACAAATCCATATGTACGTACATTAGGACGGAGTAATTTAATTTGGATTAAATTGTATGGCATATTTCAATTCTTCTTTCGATTCTAAGCAAAAACTACCAAAAATGACGTTTGAACCTACCAATTTTTAAAAGAAAAATCAGTGTATTATAATTTTTTCTGAACGAAAATAATTTTTCATTTACAAACTTTTGTGTTTTCTTCATATAATATACTGCTTTTTCTTTTGGGAGGATCAAGCGTCACTTTTGTATATAGTTTGGTAGCCTTTTTTGCTTAGAATTAATAGTAGATCTTGAATTTGCTATACACTTTCTCACTTTCTTTGAAAAATTTGCTCCGAACAAATTACTCCGCCCTAATGTATGTATGTATGTATATATAAGTCATGCGCCAAACAAGGGCGTAGCCAGTCACACGGCCTAGGGGGCGAAGTTTATGTAGACCAATAAATTTGTTGATAAAATTTAATTTCTTAGTGGATATAAATAGAAAATGGTAGTATTAAACAAGAATAAGTTTTCAGGGGTATTCAGGACAATGGTATAAATGTGCTCATGGTTTGATTCTCTTAGGTGAACAAACGATTGAAAAATGTTCATTAGCCCACATATCCGCATGCAAAAGTTTATGCCATCAACAGTGTTTCGGATGTAGGGAGAGGGATTTACAATATAACGAGTAATTTTTAAGCAAAATCTACAATCGACTTCAGTTCTCATATACAAATTTAAGAGTACCGTTAATTTGTTCTCGATGAAATGATTGGAACTAAACCAAATTAGTATGGGACCACCTGTGAGACATCACCTTTCCGTTTGCAATCGGTTGACGTGGTCCAAAGTTACGCTGTAACATACATAAAAAAAACATTCCGGCGAATTGATAACCTTCTCTTTTTTTGGTTGCGGTTAAAAATACTTTTAAGGCGCAGCGAAGCACGCCGGGCATTTGCTTCTTTGTCTTATTATAAGACATTTTTTTGACTGCATCAACATTTTTATTTTCTTTACTTAGGTTTTCGATCTTCCATCGGAACCAAATATTTACATTTTTAATTTACATTGAAGTACACTCTAATGGAAATAATGTAAACTTTTCAGAAGGTGAATACAAAATTCTTTTGTCTAATCGTTGTTTGTATTTGGTTGATTTTCCAATTTTGTGAATATTGTTATTAATTCAATTATGATCAATTACCGATCGTTTGTTTCGTTGAATTTCTATTTAACGAGTCAACAAAAACCACTTATTACGTTACATCATTTTAGATGTAAGTACATACTTACATACATACATACATTACTCGTATATTTGTTTAATTTCATTGGCATCATATACATATGTAATGGTAAAAGCTTGCATTAATAGATACATATATACATATGTACACTCCCGCTCAAAACTATCTGTCCACCCATAAGATTTTTATTAAAGAACGCATATCCCTTAAGATTTTAATAATTCCAAAGAAATCACTACGAGAAAGTGTTTATTAATGTTAATTTATCAAAAGGAAAAGATAATGTTAACATAACACACACAAAACCTAGACTTTTCCTTCATCAATGTAGCCGCCGTTATTTTTTATACAGCTTCGCATAGCCTGGGCATTCCCCCAACAAGTTTGTTCAGGCAATCGTGAGAGATTATTGGCCATTCCTTTTGCAGAACGCTCCGAAGATGTGTAGTGGACATCGGACAAAGTTTACGTGCTGATCGATCTAATTGACCTTACACAAGGTCAATATGATTCAGATTAGGGTTGCCAGATTTTATTTAGTGCGAAATCAGTACCTCATGCTATAAAAATCAGTACATTTCTATTCAAAGCAAAATTATGTATATAAGTAAAACAAAATACTTTAAAACGGCACAGTACTTGTCTTTAAAAATAGTGTGGAATACAAATAAAATGTAGTTCATAAAAAATAAAAATGTTTTTTTCATTTTAACATGAGTGTACACATCAACATGCCCGAAGACTGGAATTTAAATGTGCTCTGCCCAATCCACAAGAAAGGCGACCCCGCCATTCGCGCCAACTACCGCCCAACTACCAAATTTTATCGAGCGTATTGTGTGAAAGACTGAAGCCCACCGTTATGAACTGATTGGACCTTATCAGTGTGGCTTTAGACATGGCAAACCCACCATAGACCAGGTATTCCCAAGACAACAAATCTTGGAAAAGAACTGCGACAAAAGGATTGACACTCACCACATATTTGTCGACTTCAAAGCCGCACTAAAAGGAGTTACCACGATGTCTGAATTTGGCATCCCCGCGAAACTGATACGGCTGTAAACGAGGAAAAGACGAAGTATATCCTTTCAATAAACAAACAGTTAACGCATTCGCGCCACGTCACTGTTGACCGTTACAATTTCGAGAAAGTAGAGAATTTCGTTTACTTGGAAACCAACGCTCCAGCTCTGAAGGTGTGCAACTCGGAACCCACTGGTGGTAGCAGAGGAAGAGGGAGGCACCCACTGCGATGGAAAGACCAAGTGGAGAAGGACTCGGCTACACTTGGCATTTCCAATTGCCATCAGTTGGCGCAGAGGGGACACGACTGGCGTGCTTTGTTTAAATTGGCCAAATCGCTTAGGCGGTTGTAGCGCTCAATAAGAATGGTGGTTCCTAAATACGCCAGCAATTGTACGCTCTTAAAGTGTGTTTGCATTGTTCAACTTTGCGTTCAACATTTGCGTTCAACTCAGCGCAGGGTTGCACGAAAAAAAAGTTGAATGGCTAAAAATATCAAAATATGAAAAAATATCAAAATATTCGCCATAAAAAGGTGTTTGCATTGTTCAACTTTGCATTCAACTTTTGGTTGAATGGCCTTTCAACTAATCGCTTTCAACAAAGTTGGTCGCCAGCCAACATTTGGCCATTCAACTTTTTTTTCGTGCAACTCTGCGTTGAGTTGAACGCAATTGTTGAACGCAAAGTTGAATAATGCAAACACTGCTTTAGATACCTATTGGGCCGTATAAAAAATTAAGCAATTGCTTTTTCTCAAAATTGCAGATCATTACTTGACTTATGCCGATTTCGTTTCTACCGAAAAATTCAACCTTCTCTTTGCCATCTACACACGAACACTAAAAGTAGGGCGATGAGAAGGCAACATGTTTTGTAGAAAAGAAAACGCCATTATTCAAATAAATTTAAGTAAATGTTCGAAATTTTAAGAAAAAGTAATTGCTTAGTTGTTATTCATACGAGTAATTATCTTCTCCAACATCTGATTAATAAACTCACACGAAATGGAGTCGCCCTGCCTGAAACCCCGTTTGGTACCACACGGCTCGGTGAGGTACTTCCCAATTATGAAGGAGCTGGTGGTATTTCTCAACGTCATTTTACACTGTCAAATCTGTTTGTCGGGATACCAACTCACACCTCGCGTCATGGAACAACTTCTTTTCGTGCTGTAGAGAGCGGCTTTGAAATTGACGAATAGACTTTTTTTTGTGAATACCTAGTCTATGGTGCAAAACCACACTTATAAGGCCCAGTCAGTTAGTTGACGCACTCCCATAACTATAGGTACATTAGTGTGTCAATAAGAAAAACATCGAAAATTTGAGAAGAAGATCGGCCAAATATTTATTGCCAGCTAAACGTGTAATTCCAAAATATGAATTTGTTCGGACTAAATAAGTTTGTGATTTCAGTGGTATCACTTAAGCGAATGCATAAAATTTAAAAGGTTAACAAGAAGCTACTCTAAATACATACAAATGTGCATAACTAATTATGTATTCATATCAATTGAATGGAATGGCAAACAACAAAGACAGAGAGTCAAAGCGAAGGAGTACCTAAACGAGTACGAATACGTCAATGAAATTGATTAATGATTTTGAAAATAAATTGCACTTGCAATGGTAATAAGTAGCAAATGCGGAGACTCATTTAGGTACTGCTCGTATTTGTAAGATGTGCGTGAAGTTAGGAGCATTACAAAATTCATCACACAACTCCTTAACTATTCAGTTAAGCATTTGTAAGTGTTTGCATTTATCTAAATACAAAACCTCATCCATTTATGCAGATACACTTGTTGTCAGTACGTATTTAAGTATGTACATATGTATGTATGTACACAAAAGTCTATGGATGGGTGTAAAAATGTAAGCAGGCAAAAAAAAAAGAAACAAAAAAAGATAAATATAAAGAAAGTTCGTCAATGTTTGCCACCAATTTAGAATTGATGAATACAGCATTACAAATTGCGTTACCGCAGTTGTTGCTTTTCTTATTTTTGTTGTTCGAAAAGATATTATGCCAAATGAGCGGAATATCAATTAACGCCCTCACCAGCAAACATACTTTCATATATGCAGTGGCGGATTTGAATGTTTGTCACCCCTAAGCAATTCAGAATTTGCCGCCCTTTTTCCGATAAGAAAAATATTTTGATTTTGGTATTTTATGGCCTTATAACAATTATATTCAACAATTTTTATTGAGCTTGAGGCCGTTTTTAATGAAAAACTTATTATGGAAAAGCAACAGTAATTAGAAAATGTGGTGATTTCCGAAATAGCTATCACTTCTACCATTTTTTCAAATTTGTGTTGCTTTTCCACTATAAGTTTTTTATTAGAAACGGCCTCAAGCTCAATAAAAATTGTTCAAAAATATTTTGAGGTAAAAGTACCAGTTTTGGAACGATTAGCAGTAAATAGTAATATTCAAATTTATGTTATTTACTATACTTTTATTACAATTTAAGATGAAAAAATGGTATTTGCCTTGAGTAAATGTTTTCAACTTTTAAAGAAAGCCATCATCAACAAACATTTTTCACTTGATAAGTTATAATCTCAAAAATACGAAATTAGTATTTTTAAATATTGTCATTTAAATAATATCAAAAATACCTATCAGTGTTTTCCTATTTTCAGATTGCGTAATTGAATCTCAAGTGAATGTCTTAAAATGTACAAACACATATTCTACTTAGAGTGCAGCTAACTTGAAAAAATAAAATGAAATTTTTTCAACTCAAATTTTGCCGCCCCTAAATTTTGCCGCCCTAGACACCTGCCAATGTTGCCTTTACGGTAAATCCGCCACTGCATATATGTACAAATAGTATTTACTCGTACACACCCCACCAGCACCATCACCAACATTAACATCTACACACATCAATATAACATTTATAAAGCATAAAATGCTATAGCATCATCTCACACCGCACCACCGTACATTTTGCCCCTCCCCCCCTCCACCCCCTGCTCTTTGCTCTAGTTACCATATTGCAAGCTTCCAACTCTCACCAGCTCAGAGCTCATCAGCCAACCAAGCAGGCAAAACAGTCAGTTTACCAGTCGACTGAGCAGCCAACCAACCAGCCAGCTAAACAACCCACGAATTGGAGAAGTTAAGGTAAAAGCTCCTGGCGGCACCCACTTTGACTGATGATGTAGTGAGAATGTAATTAAATGTTGTTTTTGGCATTGCTGTCATTTTGCTTCGGCTACATTACACTTTAGTTACAAACATATGTGGTTGTTGTTGCTTTTGTCATTTACACCCAATAAACATTTTTGTTAAATCTCAATTTGTGACGCATTTGAGGATAAGTCCTTTTCTCCAATGTATCTCAAAAAACCGTTGATAGCGTTCTCAAACTAAATGGCACATTTTTTATATGGAATTTTCCTTTATATTCAAATGGAGAAATATTGAATTCTCAACTTTTTCTCATACGTGAGAGGAGCGGAGCGAAATAAAATGCAGTTGCTTTCATTGAAATATTTGTACAGTTTTGCCAATGATGCATGTAAAAAAAAACACAGTTTTTATAGAAAAATATTTTCTTTTGTTGGACGCAATATTTTCAATAGAGCATCAGGCCTTGTTATACATACAAATAAAAGAGTTAATTAATCATAAAATATTATTTCAACTTAAGCAGGCAAATTGTCGGTCACTATCGATGCAGCAGACCATTTCTTTCTTTCGATTTTACGATTTATTGACAAGTCGTAGCTTATGTCGGCAGATCAGTCACAAAGCGATCAATCACAAATAATATTATCAAACAATTTTCACTTAAATCAATAAATTAAATGCATTTCAACTCGAACGAGGAGCCATTTTGCGACTGATGTAGCAGACTACCGATAGACCTCTACATCTTTGCATTGTTAAAACAGATGGAACGGAACGAAATGGTAAAAAAAACTTTCTAAAATGTTTCTCAAACCGTTCTTAAGTTGATAAAAAATATTTGAGAAAATGTGTAGTTTCAAATGATAAACCATGCTGCAAATCAAAATGAGAAATAAAGTTTTCTCAAGCGTTTGAAAATTTTTGGTTCCAGTGTTTGTTGGGCATGTATGTATGTACATATGTACATACTTATATATGTTAACAAATATACCGCACTCGTCTGTTTAAAGTGGGGCCAACACACAAAAAAATGGGAATTCGAGTAGAGTAATTCACATCTAGCAATAGTTTAAACATACGCACATACAAATGTACAAAAGTAGATGATTGCATTTACAGTTTCTTTTAAAAAATGTTGGATGTGGAAATGTACATACATCAAAAGGTGAAAAGTATCTCACGCTTAGTCAACAATAAATCTACATAGGTACATACATACATACGTATAAAAAAAGATAAATGCGAATGTAATAAATGTATTAAAAAAACAGTGTATGGAGCTAAATACTTTTAGATTCTCATTTAAAATATGCAAGCCTTCTGAACTTCCATTGAAGTTATGCAGAGTTGGGGGTAAATAGTACTCTAAATTTTGAATACACTAGGCATTTCACTAGCAATAAAAATATTCGAAGAAATTATATTTAGTGATAGTGCTGTTTTGTTTCACTATAACTGAATTTGGTGGTATTAAATAAATTCGCACTTAACTCAAATAGTGAAAAGTTGGAACAGTCACTACATATAAGCTGCAAATAAAAATATTTTCGCTAAATTTTGACTAAACTTTCAAAAATTAATGGTACAAGGTTTTATAAAATCTACTCTCCAGGTGGGCCTAAAGTTGAGTCATTATATGTTAATGCTTTAATAAAAATTAAAACCATTCAATTTAATGAATAGTTCCACGAACATTTGTGTTGGTCTTTTTTAACTTTAACTACTTTTAGTGAAGAAAACTTTTTTCAATATGCTGAAGATTTTTTTTTTTTTGCACTACCCCAAACTCTGAAGATATGCTCCATTCTCAACTCTTCCTCTGCATAATAGTTAGGTCAAATGGTAAATAGAGCTTAAAGTCATACTATTTGAGCCGAAAACTTTAATAATAGCGTAAATAAGACTAACTCTCGCAAATTAACTCATTCACGACCAAAATAAATACTAAATCTTTCATAACGCATGATACAACCATACATTTATAAATTTACCTACCGTTCTCCTGTTGCTTCTTACTAACAAATTTCAAACATACCTTTTCTTAGCTCCGCCTCTCTGAAAAGTCGGCATTGCTCTTAAAAAGCCAAAAATCTTAATTATAATAAAGCTAAAAAGCTTATAATATACCAATGAATACATTTTTTTGAATTTTAAACAAAGGTCAAAAGGGGTCAAGATTTAAAAAGCTTCTACATACATACATATATAGAATGCTACTATTTCAAAACAATTCAACATATAAAAAGTTATGTATGCAATTAAAACATTAGTACTCTGTATTTTCTATTTTAAAATTTTGAATTATTTTAAGCACAATTCGATAAACACAGACTTGAAATTGAGAAAGTTATAGTAAACTCAGAGGCATTTTACCAAATATTTCGGCCTCTCTCTTCTTATTGCGGCAAATAGTATGTCTCGCTTTCCTTTTCAATTCCCTATAGCGGTCTCACATAGCTCGCCATAGCGGCCCTAAAGGAGGCATCATTTTTTCTATGCAGGTTCTTGACTCTCACCATCGTACCAATTGTTCTTTTGGGCGCGCTGAAATCCGAC
>NW_016158660.1:46051-57970 GCF_001687245.7 Rhagoletis zephyria
CCAGAAAATACTGAAAATTCGCTTTATGCAAATTTTATGTACAGTATGTAATAATTAAAATTAACTTTTTAAAGTTTCATAGATTGCACTTTATTTGCATAAAATTAAATATTCATTTTTTATTATTTCGAATACGGAAAAAATTAACTGAACTTGTATTTTTATTATGTATGTATGTAGCTCATTTTGGTGGAACGAATTCGAAGTTGGCAAATTAAATCTTCGAATCCTTGTTAAGTTCATATCAGTGGTAAACTCTTTTAGGCTGTAAAGTGTAAAACACAACATTAATAGAGTATGCATTGCATATTTTTAGGACAATGTTTTCATTCTATCAAAATTTCTTAAATCAGTTTGCAGCTGCCAAGAAAAAAATTCTCGTTTATTTATTTCTTCTAGAAAATGTACAGCAAAAGCAAAGTGCTTGTTCAAGCAACAGAATAATGAAAAATATTTCTTGTGATTTTTCTTGAGAGCGGGATTCTAAGCTTTAAGGTATTTGCGGTTTTAGCTTTAGGGAGGGTTTGAACCCCAAAACCCACCCCTTGTGTGCGCTAATGATTTAAATGTTGAGTTTGAATCAACACCACGCGTGCGTGTTATGAAAGTATTATTTTTAAATACGAACATTTTTAAACGATAATCAAATAGAAAATATTCATGTTTACTATGCGCTATTTCCCTCAGTGAATTCAAAACATTTTCTGAATATTACTACGCGTTTTTTCTCTTATTGTAGTGANATATTCATGTTTACTATGCGTTATTTCCCTCAGTGAATTCAAAACATTTTCTGAATATTACTACGCGTTTTTTCTCTTATTGTAGTGATTTTAAACTTTTATTAAAATTTGTGCAATCAAATCAAAAACCGGAAACTAACACGAAACCCGGGACATTTTAAGGTTGGACCGGGACCCCGGGACAAATAGTCTAAAACCGGCACATGTCCGGGAAACCCGGGACGTCTGGCAGCCCTATTGTGAATCCAAAAAAAAAATATTTTTTTAATTCTAAAGAAACTTCCTCTTTCATTTGGTACTTTTATCCTACATCGCATTGAATTTAAAAAAAAAATTATTAATCATATCTTTGAAATTTCAAAGTCCTTTAAAATAAATCCTGACGTCAGAGAGAACAAATAAAAACACCACTTTAAATAAACAACTATGTTTCAAACCCATTTATGTATTATTTATTTATTATTTATTATATATTATGGAAGGAGAGCTTCTCAAACAATATAGAAGCAAATTTTTCGATTTAAATTGTTGAAAAGTAATGAATATCTAAATTCCGGGACTAATCCCGTGATCCCGGGATTGTGACAAAGACATCCCGGGGATCGTATNAACCCGGAACATTTTAAGGTTGGACCGGGACCCCGGGACAAATAGTCTAAAACCGGGACATGTCCGGGAAACCCGGGACGTCTGGCAGCCCTATTGTGAATCCAAAAAAAAATTATTTTTTTAATTCTAAAGAAACTTCCTCTTTCATTTGGTACTTTTATCCTACATCGCATTGAATTTTAAAAAAAAAATTATTAATCATATCTTTGAAATTTCAAAGTCCTTTAAAATAAATCCTGACGTCAGAGAGAACAAACAAAAACACCACTTTAAATAAACAACTATGTTTCAAACCCATTTATGTATTATTTATTTATTATTTATTATATATTATGGAAGGAGAGCTTCTCAGACAATATAGAAGCAAATTTTTCGATTTAAATTGTTGAAAAGTAATGAATACCTAAATTCCGGGACTAATCCCGGGATCCCAGGATTGTGACAAAGACATCCCGAAAATCCCGGGGATCGTAAAAATTTAAAAAATTACATTCCTAATTTATATGCACACACCAAACCAAAAATCCATCTCTGGATCAAAGAAAAACTTTCCTTACTTTAAGGTCGAAAATTCTTCCGAATGAGTAAAAAATTCTCCTGAATGAGTAATTTTTCTTTGGAATGTGTAAAAACGCACACGAAAATATGAAAACGTGGATGTAATCTATCATTCTGAAGAAATGTTGGGCATGAAAAGGAGATAAAACTTAGTGCTATTTCGTTCCCATTTTTCTTCATTTTGATTGCTATTTTTTTTTCAATTAAGAGAAGTTTATTTTTTGAGTGCATATGAAAATCACATAAAATTAAATAACGCACCATCCGAAAGTCCATTAAAAATTTTCTAACCAGAAAAAAACCTCCCATAAAAATTAAAAAAAAAACAAATGAAATATTGTAGCAGTTGCTGCTGTCCATTCGGCTATAAAATCTACAAAATCTTCTATAAAGTTCCCGNAACTTAGTGCTATTTCGTTCCCATTTTTCTTCATTTTGATTGCTATTTTTCTTCAATTAAGAGAAGTTATTTTTTGAGTGCATATGAAAATCACATAAAATTAAATAACGCACCATCCGAAAGTCCATTAAAAATTTTCTAACCAGAAAAAAATCTCCCATAAAAACTAAAAAAAAAAAAAAACAAATGAAATATTGTAGCAGTTGCTGCTGTCCATTCGGCTATAAAATCTACAAAATCTTCTATAAAGTTCCCTTGCTATGAGAAAACTTATTTTTGTTTTTTTGTTTTTTGTTCTATCTAAATCAATGCGTTTGTGTGCTACCACGAGTATGACAACATTTAAAATTAAGAAAAATAAATCAAGCTCACCACTTTGATATTAAAAATAAATCAAAAATCTTGTGGGTTATAATGAAAATGCAATAGCCGCTAGCTTGCTACAAATAGGGTAAGTGTGCGGCAAATGGCTTGCTTAAAATTTCTTTCGAAAATATTTATGTATTTCAAACTAATAATACATAGTTCTTCGCGGTGTATTGATGAATTTTGATCATTTTTAAATAAATTAATTAAATAGACTAATGGTATCTCCCTATATTTTTTGGTTTCGATCGTCAATTTCTAATAATTTTTTACCACAAATTAAGTATTTTAAAAGAATTTAAAATAACATCGAATTCGAAAATTACTTTGAATGGGTACGAAGTTCGGGAAGTATTTTTGAAAGTCATTGAAGAAGAAGAACATGTTTAACGTCAGTATATGGAGCCATTTGACTTGAACTCATTACATAGAAAAAACCATTGATTTGAAGAATGATTTCTATAATTACATCTATTGCTATTAGATCTCACTTTTGGCACCGCTTTTGCTTTGCATAATGATTTACCTTTGCGTTAATTTTGAATACATCTTTTAAACCCTATCAAATCCTTAGGCTTCCGTTGCTATATTCGAGTCATTTACCCTATTACAAATAAACTTTTATTATAACGAAATCATTTTAATCGAAAACTTTTTTGTAGCCATTTGCGTCGAGTCAAAACAATTTTGTGCGTCAGACTTGATTTATGTATACAAACAAAATATTAGCGTACCAAATATGTTTGCATTCCCAGCCAGCAAAAAATCCGAAAACCGATTCGAGAAAGGAAAAAAAGTGGATGAATTGTGGATTTTTGTCCGTTTACCGATTCCATTTTCGTATACTTTGACGATATGTTTTCCCACTAAAGTGTGAGGCAGAGACGTTTTTGAAACGGTTACTTTTTCGGCTGTTTTTTTCTGAAATTTGTCTGATTGAATTTTTCGTTCAATACGCTTTCCTTCTGCACTTCACAGATACTTTTTCATGGTATAAAACAAAAAATAAATAAAACTAGGAAGTGCCTGACGGAATTCGAACCTCAGCCACTGCCGACTACGCATGCATGCTTTCAAATGTTTAGCTTGAACAAATAAAATACATTATTGCTTTCAAAAAACAATCGAACGATTTCCGGATACGAAAATGAATGATAACTGTAGTCGTTTTCTATTCANCTACGCATGCATGCTTTCAAATGTTTAGCTTGAACAAATAAAATACATTACTGCTTTCAAAAAACAATCGAACGATTTCCGGATACGAAAATGAATGATAACTGTAGTCGTTTTCTATTCGTTTCCGGATACGGAAAATTTTACTAGACTGCACTGTCGGCAAAATTTACATTTCTTTGCTGGCTGGGTTTATACTTACATACATACATGCATACATTCATATGTATTTATTTGTGAAACAAGCGCAGTCTTTCACTAAATCATTTAATCAACTTTGATATATACATAAAATGAATTACACAAGAGCTTATTAGTAAAAACAATTTATTAGAAGTGAAAACAAAATTAAATTAAAACGTATTAGTAACTGTCAGACTGGGTTTATAATCAAATTTCGTTAAAATAAAGATAATTTTAGAAATAAAAAATTTTTAAAGCATAGGCATTGGTTTTTAATGTAGCACTTCTTTATTAATGCGGACGCCTCCCTGCCAATCATGAAAAGAGGGCACAAAAAGGGCTTTGACACCACTTGTTGCTTACATCTTCAAAATGTCTTCCTTTGGAAAATATGATATAAGGACTCATTTTCGGAATCAACTTTTTGAAAAGTTGAGCGTAATTAATAGGAAATGTGTTAACTAGTGTTATCCAAATACACATGAATGTAACAGAAAACTTCTGGCAGGTAAACTCGAAGCCAAAATGCCACAATAACAAGTAATTTTTAGCAAAAAAAAAACGACTTCAATTCTTACATAAAATATATATATATATATATCTCACGATCCCATAATCGGATCTAAACCAGATTAGTATGGAACAACCTCTGAGACACTACCTTTCCGATCCAAAAAAGAGTTATTGAAATCGGTTGACGTGGTCCAAAGGTATGCGGTAACATATATAAAAAAAAACAGGNAAATCGGTTGACGTGGTCCAAAGTTATGCGGTAACATGTATAAAAAAAAACAGAGAAAGAAAATTCCGACGAACTGATAACCTCCTCCTTTTTTGGGTAAGTCGGGAAAATACTTACGATGATTGTATATTTTAGTGGACGATATGTATCAACAGCCAAACCGAAAAGGAATTGATACGAAAAATACAACGGAATACTGTTACACATTCTGATTCTGCGTTGGATTGCCATGCTGACATCNCCATTTTCGTACGTCGAGAGGGGACTTTACTCCTGAATTGCCTACTCAGTCCAAAGACGCACTTGTTGGATTTCCATGCTGAAATTATTATCGCGCGAATGTGCTGACTGTTTGTTTGATGTCAGCAGATACTTCGTCTTGTCCTCGTTTACCACCAGATCCATTCGCTTTGCTTCCTTATCCAACTTGGAAAAGGCAGAACAGATTTCGCGGTTTTTGTTACCGATGATGTCGATGTCTTCGGCATAAGCCAGTCGCCATTCTTGGGGAAGAATTTCTGCTTTAAGAAAAATAGAATTATATAGTGATAAAACCTCTTCACGGCGGTGCAGATTTGTAGAATTCTTAGGTGATGCGATCTAAGCCAGGGGCTTTAATATTCTTGGTAGCTCACGCATTTCAAATGGGGCATCTAGGAACCGATCAGTGATGTAGGGCATAGCTGAGTGAATACAGAACCTGGCGTCAACGAACTGATTGGGACTTATCAGTGTGGCTTTAGACCTGGAAAATCCACTGTAGACCAGGTATTCACAATACGCCAAATCTTGGAGAAGACCCGCGAGAATAGGATCAACACACACAACCTATTTTAAAGCTGCTTTCGTTGGCACGGAAAGAAGTTGTCTTTATGCAGCGATGTCTGAATTTGGTATGCCCGCGAAACTAATACGGCTGCGTAAAATGACGTTGAGCAATACCACCAGCTCCGTCAGAATTGGGAAGGACCTCCCCGAGCCGTTTGATATCATGTGATTTCTTTAATGTAATATTTGAGAAGATAATAAGGGCCGCAGAACTGAATCGCTCCGGAACAATACTTTACAAGAGCGTACAATTGCTGGCGTAGNAAATCTTGGAGAAGACCCGCGAGAATAGGATCAACACACACAACCTATTTCCGATTTTAAAGCTGCTTTCGTTGGCACGGAAAGAAGTTGTCTTTATGCAGCGATGTCTGAATTTGGTATGCCCGCGGAACAATACTTTACAAGAGCGTACAATTGCTGGCGTATGCCGAAGACATCGACATTATCGGTAAAAGCAAAAGCTACACCTATTCTGGAAAGTTGTTATTGAGCTGAACTTATTATCGACACAAATTTCTAGACAACACCACTCTGTGACTGCCAAATGTGCAAATGTACAAATCGTGTGATTTCTGCTTTAGAAAGTGAAACGGATAGATTGTATAGCCAAACACTGAACTGCCTGTTGCACCAACAATTCTTTGGCAAACTCCTAAACACCCATTAAGATCACCCACAATGCAAAACGAGGACGGATTCAACGAAGCTATAAACTCCTGACAAAGTTTAAATAATTCGCTCCAGTTTGTACAGTTTATATACTGCGGTATAATATAAAAACCATCTTCATCGAGTCTAGCTAACATAACAACATAACCGAACATAGTCACAAAAGTGAGATTAGAAACACATTGAATAGAATTCCTGAAACCATATAAAGTCGCTACAGCTTCTCCTTTATGCTTATTTTTCTTGCAACCCATCCCCACCGCGGCTGCACTTCCCTCACCGACCTTCTCGACAATCGTCAAATGGCCTGGGCGATAAATTCTAACTCTCCGATGGTATCATGCCTGCGAAGCTGCAAAAGGCTCTGGAGGTGCTCCTATTGATGCAACCTGCATTAAGACCGGGTACATCCCCAAGGCTTGGAGGGTAGTCAGGGTTGCGTTCGTCCCGAAGGCCGAAAAACGCTCTTATGTTTTTCATAAGGATTTTAGGTCTATCGATGGATTGACGTGNTCTCGACAATCGTCAAATGGCCTGGGCGATAAATTCGAACTCTCCGATGGTATCATGCCTGCGAAGCTGCAAAAGGCTCTGGAGGTGCTCCTATTGATGCAACCTGCATTAAGACCGGGTACATCCCCAAGGCTTGGAGGGTAGTCAGGGTTGCGTTCGTCCCGAAGGCCGAAAAACGCTCTCATGTTTTTCATAAGGATTTTAGGCCTATCGAAGGATTGAAGTTAATGCACTGAACCAAAAATCCATCTCTGGATCAAAGAAAAACTTTCCTTATTTTAAGGTCGAAAATTCTTCCTAATGAGTAAAAAAAACNCTCTGGATCAAAGAAAAACTTTCCTTACTTTAAGGTCGAAAATTCTTCCTAATGAGTAAAAAACTCTCCAGAATGCGTAATTTTTCTTTGGAATGTGTAAAAACGTACACGAAAATATGGAACCGTGGATGTAATCTATCATTTTGAAGAAATTTTGGGCATGAAAATAGCATAAAACTTCTTTAGTGCTGTTTCGTTCCCATTTTTCTTCATTTTGATTGCTGTTTTTCTTCAATTAAGAGAAGTTTTTTTTTGGGTGTGATAAGTCGTTAGCAGTTTTCATTTGAAGTAAATTTTTATTATTGTACTTTCTTTGCAAATATTCAAGAAAGTTTAGCAAATCAAAGCTTTTTAGAGCAGACTCATATGTTTTGCTTTGAATACGCAAAAATGCTTTTTACCAAAGTTTTACGAAGTAGATATTTATTTGACGAGTTTGGAAAGTTTTTCTTCTCTCATGCAAAATTTTAAAAACTAGACTTAGCAAGTTTTCGCTCAAAGTTAGCAAACATGTATGTAGCTTCTGCAATATAAATTTATTGGTATTATTAGCCAACATTTTAATTTGCAGATTTTTTTTAATGAAATAAAATAATAGGCGTTACACATACATATGTACATATGTATGTATGTATATGTGTTACAATACAATACAACTAAATAATTTGCTATCGCATTGCGGTAATAAAGTTACAACAATAAAGCCCAAGTTCAAATAACGATTAACACCTTTCACCTTTAAAAACGTGACTAAACAAAGAAAATAGAAGATTAAAGCTTATTCTCCCATGATAAATATTTACTTTTTTATAACCAACCAGAATTCATATGTACATTAGACTGCATCACCACAAAAAGTTGCGGTTTTCCCGCCGGGATTACAATTTTATAAATTTTAAGACGTATAGACGTAGAATAAAAATAGTTTTTAAAGAACTTTTTGAAAAAAGTCCCCTCAGATGCTAAAACAGATTAGGCTTAAAAAATCTACATAAAAATATTAAAAAAATTTACGACAGAATCGTAATAATAAGAGTTTTGATGCTGTTTTCGACTTTTTTCAAAATTTGATTTACGAAAAACTTAAATAACTGGACCAAAACTATTCTGATTTAGACTTATGGGATCTCGGTAGAAAGGTATTTTCCCACTATTTTTATTTATGTGCAAAAAAAAGTCATTCGCATCCTAATTTATTATTATTTTTTTTTCAAATACCAACACATCTTAATTCAACTTTGAATGATGTTCGTTCATCCTACCTTTCTCTTTCATCCTTTGAATGAGCTTATTAGCAAAGGAATAAAAAATGGTGAGGAATACCTTTCCAATGATACCTCACAAGTCTAAACCGGAAGAGTTTTGGTTAAGTTATTCAAGTTTTTCTTATACCAATCTTGGAAAAAAGTTAAGAAACAGCATCAAAAATCTCATTATTACGATTCCATTCAAATTTTTTTTTATATTCTTTGTTTTTATATTTTTCTTTAATTTTCTTAAGCTTAAACCGTTTTGTCATTTCAGGGGACTTTTTCAAAAAACATCTTTAAGAAATTATTTTTATTCATAAAAAACTCCATTTTTGGAGGTATTTTTAAGTCGGTCCTGCTCGCTTAAATCTTAATATTTTTCTGAAATATTTTGATGGACGTCTATTATATTTGATTTTTTAACTCCAGTGGAAAAACATTACCTCTTTTTTATTGTATGCGGAGTGATGCAGTCTAATGTACATACATGCAGTAACTCCCTTAATTGATCACGTGTTGATATTGTAAAATATTATATATTTTTTCATACACTGATCAAAAAATCAACTCAAAATTGGTTAATATTACCAAATTCAAACTTGAAAAGGAATCAATGTGATTTTTGGTTAATATTAGCAATGCCTTAGTTGATGTTCTCAACAATACTAATATTAACCACACTTTACATTAAACAAACTTTTGGTTGTCGATTTTTTTGTTTGAATACGTTTATGCTCTGCACTTCACAGATGCTTTTTCATAATTCGGAGATACTCATATTAACACGTTGCCTCTGACGGGATTAGAAAATAACAACAAGCTTCTCTACACACTCAGCTACAGCCGCTTTATAAATTTGTCTTTAAATGTTCAACTTGAATCAAGTTTCTTCGCGGTCTAATTTGGTTCGGCACTTCACAGATGCTTTTTCGTGATAAAGAAAAACCAAAAACATAAAAAAATAGAACTTATGTATCTCACTGACGGCATTCGTACTTCTGGAAGCCAGAAAATAACAGCAAGCACCTCTGCACGTGCAGTCATTGCCTCACATACGAAGTTGTTCCCAAATGTTCAACTTGAATCACATTTCTTACAATCGGCTTGTTAACCATGAAAAAATCAAACCATAAGTTGGTTGAAAAAACCATTGTGCTTTTGGCTCAGTGTAATAAATGGTTTTCGATATTGTTTTACGAAAATCTATTTTATACCGTAACAAAAATCAGGTAAACCAAAATTTCAAACTGTCTACACAATTTAGGAAAATTTAACAAATTGTCATCTAAATTTTCAGACCTTTTCTCGTTATGCAGTTTTATAGCCCATTTGAGTTTGAATTAACTAGAACTTATCGTTAATTTTTGGAATTTTTTTTTAATTTTGACATTTTGCCAATTGCTGTTGAATAAAGCTGATTTTCACTATGTCATATTTTGACGCAAAAAGTTATCGACATATTTTGACAAAACTTTATCCTTTATCCATGCCTTTATAGATCATTGGCCAAAAACAGACAGATAGACAACTAAAGGCCTATCTTTATCGAAGTCAATCGATAAAACGCTATTTAATTTCGTTTAACAATGGCTGCATTTCTTTATTCATTCTGAACGTTTGGAATAAACTTCTTTGTTTACTTATTCTTTAGAACGTTCCTGATGATATGTAAACGTATATTTCAATGGCATTCTGTTTATTCTGGTTGTGAAATCGGATTATCCGGAATGTATAAAGAAACGCAACCATAACAAAATTTCCAAGACTAACATTTCAAAAAGTTGTCAAAATTCAACAGTAAGTTCCAGCTACTTTAAACTTGCACTTTATTATACTAAAATCAAATGGGCTTTAATCGAAAAATCTACAAATTATGGTTAAAAAGGTGGAAATTTATATGAAAATTTTAGGAATCTTCCTAAATTGTGAACAAAGTTTGAAATTTTGATTTAAATAGTTATTGTTGTGGTATAGCATAAGTTTTTTATAAAAAATGTCGAAAACAATTTATTATGAAATATTGTAAAAATTCACCATGTGATAAATTATATGAGTTACTGTATGTATGTATATTAAATCACTCATAAATTGCTACATATGTAAACCCACTAGTGCATACTTACATATGAAGATGTAAAATACAAAGATGTTTGCTATGTAACGCGCACGCTCATACTNTATTGAATGAAATGCGGCAAATACAATTGCGCTGGACTCTAATGTATATTAAATCAGTCATAAATTGCTACATATGTAAACCCACTAGTGCATACTTACATATGAAGATGTAATACAAAGGTGTTTGCTATGTAACGCGCACGCTCATACAGCATTTGGTGACTTAGTCTCACTTAAGCATTCTTTATTGACGAGATTTTATGTGCACCAAAGCTGTTGAAATTCACACAATATTTAGCTAGAGGTTCTTGTACATACGAGGTAAGGTCGTATAGTCCAACTAATTAAATGGTAAATACGAAACGATTTTTTTTTTCGGTATACTTGTGTACACATACTTCTTAGACCTTTTTTACAATTTATTTATAATATCAGAAAGGTTTTTTTTCCAGACTCTAGACTTTAGAATCTTCTACCACTGAGCCATTTTTTCAGACTCATAAACAGCGAATAGTCGAAAGGCGCTAAATCGAGAGAATCAGGCTCGTCGAGAGGTAGGGGGGAAAGGGGGGAATACCCCAGGCCCGGGCTTCTTAAAGGGGCCCGAAATACCAGAGCCATTACTTGCTATTATTTATTTTACAATGTAATTGCTCCTTCGTTATATAAATATATTCCGATTCGTGCTGATTGTTTCCACCTCTATAAATTAAAGTAAATCATATATGGCCCAAAACGCGGACTGTTACTGTTGCTTTTCAAAACCCTTTCGGATAGTTTTTCTTCTTGCATCTGAAAGCATAAATATGTGGCCAGGTTTAATATATATCTAAAATATATTGTAACGCCTGTTGTTTATGAGTTATGAATGTTTCAACAGCGGACTGTTACATTACAATTTTTGGAAGTACTTTTTACAGCCGCTTTATATTATCGAAAAAATCTGCTCTCCTTATATAATGCTTTTAAAAGTTGGTACACAGTTTCTTAGTTTAAGGATGAAACTCATGAACTACGTATATATTGAACTGATAAAATTAGTTTTCATTAGTTAGTCAATATTTGCAAAAAAAATAGTAGATTACCTAACAGCTTTCAATGGCCGCCAAGAAAAAAACAAAAAACTAAATAACAGCAGTTGATTAGCAGATGGTAGTTGACAATAACATTGTTGCGTGTAACGTTATTGAGTTAAACTAAAAAATCACTGACCCTTCAAGCTGCCATATATGACTCAAGTGGCTAATCTTATGAACTTTTTTATGGTGATGAATCTAAGTTTCACCTTCAGTAACAATTCTTTGTATACATTCCTCTTCTCCTTACAAAGGCTAAAAAATAACAAGTAAGAAAGTCTAAGTTCGGGCGGAGCCGAACATTAAATACCCGGCGCAAGTATTAAATATATGTTTTCCACCTTTCCGAAAGCTACCGCTACATGATAA
>NW_016158660.1:57995-70400 GCF_001687245.7 Rhagoletis zephyria
CCGCTTAATCGATTTCTCTTTTCATTCTGATCATTTATGTATACATTTGTCTATATCTATCTCGATTCGTTTTGCCTGTTACAAACAACCGTTATGTGAACAAAGTTATAATACCCTTGTGCACAAGTGCGCTCGGGTATAAAAACAATAGATTGGCGCTCACACATATGTTAGTGTTTGGCTCAGCTTCTCCTCCGATTTGTGGCGTACGCCACAATGTTCTCACACAAAGAGGAGGGACCTACAGTTTTACGCCAGCTCCGAACGGCGATTGTATTTTTATGAGAAGCTGGCAGAAATACTTTCGGAGGTTTGCCATTGCCAGCCGAGAGGCGACCGCTATTAGAAAAATTTTTTTGTGTTGTATTTTTTGATGTTGGATTAAACCGGGCGGAATGGTAGCGCGTACTGCTAACCACTACACCACAGCGCCCGCCTGGGATTAAAAAAACTCGCGTGAATATTCGGCTTTCTGCTGCTTCTGAGGTATGTAGTTACCACTGAAAATAAATCGATGGATAAATAAAGAAATAATAGTGGCCAAATGAGAATACGCAAAGATATTCTGTATGAAAAATGAGCAGGAAAGAAAATTACTCATACGCCTGAGTAACACGCTTTTCTGCTCATATTTCATTCAAAAAAATTTGGCGTATTTTCATTTGACCACTATTATTTCTTTATTTATCCATCCATTTTCTCCAGTAGTAACTTGATTTTTTTCTTTTGGAACAGAACAGGCTTTAGCACTGATGCACAAATTTGGAACAGAACCTGTTTTTTTTTTAAATTTTTCTTCTGTAAATTTTTTTAGTTTTTTTACTTTAAAAAAAAAACTAATTTATCAGAAACTATAAGTCCTATTGGAAAGTGATGTATATATGGTTTATGGAGAATTGTATTAGCTTTGATTTTAAGATTGTTAAATTGGTTCGTAAAATATACGTGATTAAGTGGAACCACTTTTTGTTATAAGCTAAATAACGGTAAATTGCAAATATCGTGAAAACGTATCCATAGAAAAAAAAATTAACTCGATTTTCGGAAACACCGAGCAATACATAGAAATTGGATAGTAGCGTCTGGAGAACAAAAACCAAACTAAAATTTGTGATCCAGTGGTATTAGAACATTGAACGAGTGCTTAGCCTATATATATAGTGTTTTAATCTAGTAGTCAAAGTTCAAAAGGGGCATATTATATTTCAAAAAGTGGAATTTCGCTGCCTTTTCTCCCAATAGGCGATTACTTAGAGGCTCGTATATAAGGCCAGCTGCACTGTACAATTGCTCACTTGGAACGCTGGCGGGTGGAGCGCTCAAATATTTGTGGGCCAGAGCTGTCATTTGATACGAATGCGAATGCGAATGTCGAATGCGAATGTGTAAAATGATGCGATTCATTCGCATAACGAATGCGAATGCAAATATTCGCAACATGCCTGACGCTCACTACATACTCGCACATGTACATAGTAAGTATGTAAGTTTGCGTTATGCTAAACGTTTTGTTAAACTTTATGCGGAGCGCTGTTGAGACAGGCGTTAAGAGCATTTAATGCTCGCTCTATGATTGTTCTAAGCGCTCTCGCCGCATTTTATGACCAAATTATCCAGTGCAAAGTTGTTACGAGCATCTTAACGTGTTACAAATTCTCCATGAGCAGGTAATAGCTCAAACACATTTTTGTTGAACACGAATTTTCTTGGTATTATCTTTTGTTACTTTATGTTTAGTATTCGTATTAAAAAAAAAAATACGATTGCACTTGCTGCTTGAGCTCTGCACCTATTCAATTCTTCCTTTAGTACCAAACTAATTTTGTGCCTTTTGTTGTTATTTCATTTGATTGTTGCCACTCTTGCCACTTTGGCTGCGGTAGATAATAAAATTATACGAGTAGGTGCAGTTCGGACAATAAAAGCTTCCATAGTTACATACATAGAATGTATTTGTGTATCTAATTTCGCCGAAGGCATCGAGGCATATCGTTAAACGTCTGCTTTGGGTGTAACCTTTAACAATGTTTTATACTTTTGCCGGCTTTTATATCACACACTCACATACATAACTGACCGCTATGGTAGGGAGTACCGCCCACTTTTATTGTTCAATTGAATTCAAATTGAATTCATTATAAACTCATTCGCCAATTCGCTGGCATCGCAACATCGTCACTCCATTCGCTTTCATTGTAAGTATGTATGTGTGCAAATGAATTCGACGTTGTACAAACATAGTATGAAGCAGTCTGCTCGTATCAGAAAATTGTGCACAATCGTACATACGAGTAATAAATACTACATTAAATACATACATAGCTACAAGATCTGTATGAACGAATGTATTTAATAAGAGGGGCTCAACCAATCCGATAAGAGCACACTGCTACACGAATCACGATGCGAATCACACGCTCGTACCTATGNTCGCAACATCGTCACTCCATTCGCTTTCATTGTAAGTATGTATGTGTGCACATGAATTCGACGTTGTACAAACATAGTATATTATGTATGAAGCAGTCTGCTCGTATCAGAAAATTGTGCACAATCGTACATACGAGTAATAAATACTACATTAAATACATACATAGCTACTAGATCTGTATGAACGAATGTATTTAATAAGAGGAGTTCAACCAATCCGATAAGAGCACACTGCTACACGAATCACGATGCGAATCACACGCTCGCATGCATACCTACATACATTAAATGTACAAAATATACAAGTAAAAGTATCAGGGCTATTCGCGATTCGGTGCATAAGAGCTGACAAATTTATGCAATTGCAGAAATATGCCATGGATTGTGAGCGACCTTTATTAAACTGTCATGGTAAAGCTTTTGCAAAACACTTTTTGTGCATCAGCTTTGGTTTTGTTTATGAATGCAATGCATAGCATATTTATGCTATGGATTTTCGGTATTGCAAATTTGCCAAGCCATGACAAATGCAAATGCGTGTATTTTGTTTGTGTATTGCAAATAATTTGCAATACAAGTTTGCAATGCAATGATGCTAGGCCATTTGCACCGGATCGCGAATAGCCCTATCGTGTTGCAATCAGTGTTGCCGCGAAGTCATGAAAAAATATACCGTAAAAAAAACAACAAGAAATCGATAAAATGTACCTATTTGTGTTGAAATATGTTGCTTGAAGGAAGTTTCTATATGTAGTACATACACTGGCGGTCAACCGTGAGTGCATGCTGATTTTTGGTACAAATTTGTCGTTTTTTAAGTTAAATTTTTTTGTTATTTTTTTTTTATAAAAATATGGTTCATTCCGTAACCAGAACTTTGAAAAATTCAACAAATTTCCCCCTAAATTTTTAACTTTTTAGTCCGAATATTTTAAAAAATTCTGGGTATGTAATTCCAATAAAACAGGTGATTAATGATTTTTCTCTGGCGGCTTTTGCGTATTTTCATATAAAAGGTGCAATTTATAATAACTGGCGTTGATTTTTTTTTAATTTTGTTTGCAAAAGGTCTTTCGCATTTAATTCTACAATTTACTTTTATATGGTAAAATGTGCCAAACCCCGTCAGCAAAACCAATTCGTTAAAAATTAAGGCGATTTTTAGCGGCTTTTTCTAAAAATTTAGATAAAAAAGCTCAAAATTTTTCAAATTTTTGCATAAAGTTGTGGTTTGTAGCGGATATGAGAATCTAATTCTTTCGAGTTTAAAAAATATTTCAGGCTACATTTTATTTCATGTAGTAGATGAGAAATTAAAACATCGGTAAAACATCGATGTATCGTTTTTATAACCGATGTTTTTTGGCATCGATATTTGTTTTGGGAACATCGATGTTTGTTGTGGGCATTATAAGGCATTATGCCTTAAGCTTAATAGACCCCAAATCATTTCAATACTTTCGATCAAATTTTAAAAGCTCCCACTGCCCAGATACATGTATATTTTCTTTTTGTCATGTAGATTATAAAATTTTTACTACGCGGAAATTCTAAGTAGCTCGCGAAATGTGTGAAAAAATAAAGTATCTTCCGAAAATTTACACAAACACGTATCACTTTTGAAGTATATGGATCAAAACGGCAACACTGGTTGCAATCACTGACCGAATCAAATCATTTACCACGTCGCACGGTGGTGCAAATACGAAATTTACGATTCAAAAGGATAAACAGCCCACAATTTTTCACGAATTTTTAATTTTTATGAAGTGAAACTTCTTTAGTGGCGCTTGGGAGCAAACTGGTAAATGCAACGGAAATGGTTGGGATAGAAACCAGTGCTTCTCAAATGTATGCACCCGCCTTCGATTCGCCACCTTTGTGCTAACTATGTTTGAGTTCCGCTCGTTTAACGTAACATTTTGTATGTGAAAGCAACAACAAAGTTAGCTAACAACAATGGACGATAGCGAGTTTGATTGTACCTCATTAATATGACATCACATGACAGCCTATCACATCACATCACATGAAATCACATCACGAAATATATATACATAGTTGTTAATTTTTTTAATATATTTTTATTTAATCATTTTTACGCTTATAACAAACTCCTCCTGAATCATTTCGCGGTTTTCGGTAACGAGTTTTCTCTGGACGCTCATGAGGCATGTTATTCAAATCGGACTAAAGTTACACCCGCTTTTCGTATAACGGTAAACTCCAGAAATACGAAAACTCCGATATTGCAATACTTCAGGACGCTAATTTACTCCAAGTTAATACTTACAGCAATCTCTTAACAATTAATAAGACTAAAAGTCTAGGAATTGGGCGTGACACCGCCCACTTTATCACTAAAAAGGTGTATCTGGGTAACCGCTTTATAGATTTCAATTATTTCATTAATGGCCTTATTCATAAAAAATAAAATAAGTTTAGAGAGCTCTATAAAGTGACGTTTTCATAAAAATTTTGCGATTTATAAAGCAGTGGAAGTCTTCTTAATTTTTTATGAATTTGGGTGTAAGTCTAAGTCAGCATATTATGGAATAAGTTTGAAATCGTGAAAAACCCACAGCTTATCATGCAAATGTAGTTTAGAGAAAGTTAAAATGTCGATATTTGATACCTGCGCCGTTTATATAAAATTCGGTTTCGCGCGAATTTGGACTTATTTACATTTTTAAGTCAACATAAGTAAATTTGACACAAGACGATCAAATCGTTTATATGTAACTAAGTCATTTTAGGAGCAAATCATCCGCCCAAACAAATTTAACATAAAATAAAAAAGTAATAATTTAATTAATTTTAGATGTTCGTACTTAAGACTAAATGTATAAGAACGTAAAAATTCACAAAATAAATAAAATCTATGGAAAAACGAATTTACTGCATTCGGCTCTTCAAGACCCAATATCCGCAAAAAAAGGTAATATTTTATTTTATTTTTTTAATTATTCCAATTTTACTTTACTTATTTTTAAACTTGTTCTCAAAAACACATCCCTTGCATGAATATACAATATCTACTTAAGTTTTTGGCTATAAAACAAAACCAAATAGTATAACCCTATCGAAATGGTGACAAACTATTTTGACGCCATTACAAAATGCAAATTAAAATGATTCGATTTGACAAGTGATCATGTATTCGAACCGTATCATGATGGGTGTTGCGCCTGCGCCTGCACCTCACGGATACCAACAAAATTCTTTACTTCGGTTTTGACTTCGGTCACATTTAAAATGCATTCGCTGAGGATTCGGCACAGTTTCTGCTTAGTAATCAATAATAGAATGAAGTGGGTCCGGTTCCGGCCGTACATAGACACATATGCTTGCCTGCATATATGTACATATAGTATACATATTTACATTAGAATTCAAAGTTCTAAAAAAATTTGTTACCTACATGTTGCTAATTGTTTGTCATCAAGGTGACAAACCATTCTGACCAGCCAACCAACTTCTATAAAGGCGTTCTTACACGATATGTATTTGCGTCTGTACATGCCACTTTTTACATATGAAAATGCCAACATATCGCGTAAAGGCAAATTAGATTTGTTTCTGTACAAAGCAGATGCGCGTACATACGAAATAGAAATGTTTCTATTTTGTTTATTTCGTTTTCATAGAACGTATTTTTAAATAGTTAAATAATGTCTGTGAATTTGACAGACATACGCAATTACATATGTATTAAAAAAGTCACATTTACAGATGCAAATACATATCGTGTAAGAACACCTTGGGCAAAATTCTAATTGTGTGGGAACCAGTATGGGTATCAAATTAAATAGGAAATTTTGTAGAATTTAAACAGATTCAATTTTTTGGTGCATAAGTACTGATAAGTATTGAAAATATCCCTTTAAAATTTTATCCATGAAATTTGGCAATATTTGTTTTTGGAAAAATTATATGTTAAGGAATTTCTTCCTTCTAACATTATCAGCTTAAAAAATTAAATATTCGTCCTTGTGAATCCAAAAAATTTTAAATTTTTTAAACTCTAAAGAAATTTCCACTTGAATTTGATACCCATATTTTTATTCTACATTGCATTGAATTTTTTAAATAATTTTTGGAACTAATCATATCTTAGAAATTACAAAGTCCTTTAAAATAAATCCTGATGTCAGAGAAAAAAAAAAATGAAAATGCCACTTTTAATAAAAAAGTAGGATTCAAACCCATTTACTTATAATTTATTTTATGGTAGGAGAGCTTCTCAAACAATAAAGAAGCAATTTTTTCGATTTAAGTTGTTGAAAAGTAATGAATGGGACTAATCCCGGGATACCGGGATTGTGATAATGACATCCCGAAAATCCCGGGATCGTAAAAAGCGAAAAAATTAATATCTCTAGTGGGTGCATACCGGGGATGTTGCGAATATTCGTAATCGCATTCGCAACCGCAGAGCTTCCGCATTAATTTTAACATTCGCATTCGTTTTCTCATTCACAATATATGCTATCATGGGCGTAGCCAGGTAGGGGCAGGGGGTGCTCGGGCCATTACATACTTCCCAAGCCGGACACCTTAAAAATTCATAACGTAAACGTTTTACCAGGGCGCAAAAGATATTCGATATCCGAGGACTTTAAATATGCAATTAAGCGATCTAGTATAACGGCAGAATGAAAAAATTGCATGGATTAGTTTCGTTATTAAAGTTCCGCTTAAGTCATAAGTACATGTCTGGTACAGGCCTGCATTCATAAATACTTACTTCTATTAATAACGAATCCATAAAACTTTTCAAAATTCAGTGCAGTGCGAGGTACTTTTAAGCAGTTCATGGTCACAACAACGCAATTCGATTGACGTATGCGACTCATACGACACTGAGTGGCAGATTTATTGCAAAGTGCATTCAATCGGATTTAATTCGTTACTGCTGCCACAGCCGCAACAACATTGCATACATATGTATGTATATAGAAATGCATGCATTTAATTTTCGCTTTCTTGCTTTTCATCGCAATGCAATTGATGTTGGTGCTACTCCTGCTCCTGTCTACTTATTGTTTGCTGTTGCTGCAGAGGCTGCGGCTGTGGCTAAGGCGGTGGCTGTTTCGGTGTTGCACCATTCTGGCGTAGCGACAGCGAAAAACTGCAAAGGATGCCGATTTCTTTTATGTTCAATATTTTTATGTACTTTTCGGCGAATGCAATAATTTTTAATAAGTTGCAACAGCCGCAACCGCACATACACACACACACACATACACACACAATCCCATTAACAGCTCAAAAACTGCATACATAGCATGCAAACAACAACAACAACAACAGCACTTTGTAATACCATTTACTCATTGAGCATTTAGCCAAAAAGTGCATCATTCATTGGCTTTCGCTTTTCTACACAGATTTTTGCGATTCGCGCTGCTGCAGTCTACATGGTGACGTGCGAGGCCAGGCGCAAAGCGAAAAGGCGAGCAGCGAATAAATTAAAGAGCCTATAAAGTGCCGAGCTTTTAGCAGTGAGAATCCATCAATTTGCCTCAATTGTTCTGCGAATAAATCAAAGCAGCGTTCCACATCGAAATTTCATACCGGCACGTACATATGTAGTAAATGCTTGCTTTCCGCTTGTTTTTCAAGATCAAGCGAATGTTGCAACGCTTTGAAGTTACGCTTGATGGACCCATTCGAAATCGGAAGGAATTAATTTCGTATTCGCTTTCGAGTGGCTTCGTACCCGATGTACATACATACATATGTGCATATGTAAGTATATATACATGCATATGCATGTAGAAATTCGAGACCGTGAGTTCGTAAGTGTGAATCTATGCGGTGGCTATAGAAAGGCTGAGTCGGTATATATACGAAATGGAATATTAATATGAAAAGGAATATGAATGTGTAAATGAATATGAATATCAAAATAAATATGAATATGAAAAGGAATATGAGTTTGAATATGACTATGAATATAAATATGAACATGAATCTTCTTTTTTATTGGCGCTGTAAACGCCCAAGCGATTTTGGACGAGTCCACCTGGTCCTTCCAACGCAAAGAAGGCCTTACTCTTTCTCTGTTACCAGCACCGCGTTGAATACTTTCAGAGCTGGAGGGTTTCTGTTCATTCGTACAACATACCAAGCTAGCGTAGCTGCTGTATTTTAATGCGCTGCACTATTTCTTTATCGTTTAAAGCTCATACGGCCCATCTTTAAATCGTCTGCGGTATTCGCCATCGCCAACCCGAAAAGGTCCGTAAATCTTGCTCTCGAAAACTGCAAGGGCCGCTTCATCAGATGTTTTCATTGTCCATGCCATGGGTGACTTATAGAGTGTATTTTTTGTTCGACGAGAGAGGACTTTACTTCTCAACTTCGGTTTTAATGCTGGTGGCCAAATAAACGAAGTGGTCTACCTAATCAAACTTGTAATTGTCAACAGAAGCGTGGGTGCCATGACGCTTTTGCTATAATTATTTGTGAGTTGACAGGATATACTTCGTTTTGTCCTCGTTCACCACCAGACCCATTCGCTTTGCTTTTCTATCTAATTCCGAGAAGGATGAACAGACGTAGCCCTTTTACCGATAACTTCGATGTCGTTGGCATACGCCAGCAATTGTACGCTCTTGTAAAGTATTGTACCTGAGTGGTTCAGTTCTGTGGGTCTTATTATCTTATCCAACATCGAATTAAAGAAATCATGCGAAGGGGGTCACCTTTTCTGAAACCTCGTTTGGTATCAAACGGCTCGGAGAGGTCCTTCCTTCCCAATTCTGACGGAATTGCCATCAAAGCACTTTTAACCTGGAATCCACCCCAAGGTAACTATGTTCCGGGCTCTCAGTTTCTTCAGTACACTTTTGCAGCTATTCCCTAGGTATCCCTAATGTGAAGGTCAATTAGTTTTTTTAAGGGTTTGATTATATGTATATATAGGAGCTGTGGCAAATTGATCTATGCATTTCCTTGTTTTCGTCGCTTTGGGTAAAACGTGACTTTACGTGAGGAAGAAGTGGACTCGCTGTCAATATCTTAATTGGGCAGGTTCTGCAATGCACTTCCGAGTGAATTTCATCTAAACTTACTTAGAATTCATATTGAAAGGGGTTGAAATTCATTCGGATGTGAATTGCAGAACCTTCCTGAGTTTTCCAGATGTGGATCCTACGCTCTGTTACACACGTCGAGCAACATATAGGTAAGAGTTTACCTCACAATGTTCTCACCACATAGCCCTTTTGTATCTTCTGACCTCAATATCGTAAGCAATTATAATAATAGATTACACATATGTTAGTGTTCCTCCGACTTGTGGCGTGCGCCTTGATGTTGCCACACAAATCGGAGGTACCTACAGTTTTACGCCGACTCCGAACGGCGATTATATTTAAATGAGAAGCTGTTTTTCATGGCAGAAATACACTCGGAGGTTTGCCATTGCCTGCGGAGGGACGACCGCTGTTAAGAAAAAACCTTTTTTTATACATTTTTTGCGTGTTGCTTTGACCAGGGCTTGCACCCAGACATTGCGGGGTGGAGGCGCGCACTGCTTACCACTACACCACAGCGTAAGCAATTAGAGCTGATTTATATGTTGCCCAATCATGAGTTCGTTTAACCCTATTGAATATTTTCCCCCAGAAGAGGAACCTTCGCTTGAGATTTTTTTATCTTCATTGAGCACCTTGCTTCGAATGCTGAAGGTCGTCTTGCAGTTGGCCAGACTGGATTATGAGATCATGGACAGAAGTAGTAGATGTGTTAGTTTTTCTGGGGTTTCTATAAACGAGGTCAGTTTACTTTTGGGCTTCAATATGAAATTTAATATGCTGGTAATATGCGCATGCTAATCTTATGGGCAACGGAGACTTTACCTTAGGTTTTTTCAACAAATTATAAAAAAAAAACTTGTTCCGGCTTTTGCTTAAAGATAAATAAAGGCTAAAAAAAAGTAAAAAAAAAAAATTATAATATTTTAAAAAAGGCGGTCAGTATTTTTAAAGAGACCAGTTAATTGGTACTTTACCGACCGGCCCATTTTTGGCAAAGTTGTGGGTATTTAAAAAAAAAAAATAGAACTTTTTTCATAAATCGATATATTGAGAACGGCTAGACTAAAACATTAAAAAAATCGGGGAGGCTTCTCTGAATTGGTAGTATAACATAAAAAGTTATGAAAAATATCGGAGATGTAAAAGCCAATTCGGTGCTGGAATGCCCCATATTAGGAATGTTTTTAAGATATAATTTAGGTAAATTAAAACAAAACATGGTTACGCTCAATGTGCATCGAGAACTCGCATCTAGTTTGCCAAACACCAAATTCGTCTGCATAACACCTACCTAAGTCACATACGTAAATGCATACATAAGTACGAAAAAATAAAAACATGTTTCAACACGCAGAAATCAAAAAAACTTTCTGCCTTATCCTGAGTTTTGCCCGAAAAAAATTCACCGAAAATTTGCCATCCGCCCATAGTAAAACCATGGAAACCAAAAGTGAAAAGTGAACCGGTTCGGGGAAAATGGAACTCATGATAAGGCCGTTTGTGTTGAGTAAATAGTGATGTGACTTTCCATACATATTCAGCCTTATCATGAGTTTAATTTTTCCCGAACCGGTTCACTTTTCACTTTTGGTTTCCATGGTATTACTATGGGCGGATGACAAATTTTCGGGTGAATTTTTATTTTATTTTTTTCAGGCTAAACTCGGACAAGGCAGATTATAATGTCCGACAAAAACCAAAAATATTTTAAAGCACACTGCGTTTTTAGATTCTCTCTACGACGTCAGTATCTTTTTTAAAGGACTTTGAATCTTCAAGGATATGAAAAATTTAACAAATGATTAAATTCAGTGCTATGTAGAATAACAGCATGAAAATCCAATAAAGAGAAAATTGTTTAAAATTGAAAAACCTTAAATTTGTTGGTGGTATTGAAAATGTCCTTATTAATAATTTTTTTATCCTAGATAGATAGAGACCCTAAATTAATAAAGTTAAAAGGACGAGTTCAATACCTTTGTGTTCCA
Source organism: Rhagoletis zephyria (assembly GCF_001687245.7). Lineage (NCBI taxonomy): Eukaryota > Metazoa > Arthropoda > Insecta > Diptera > Tephritidae > Rhagoletis > Rhagoletis zephyria. The sequence continues at coordinate 69,460 of NW_016158660.1, forward strand.
AAAATAACTAAAAACCCAGTTTAATTATATTTTGTCCTGAGTTTCGTGAATATATTAATTTTTGTGTGGGTAAAATTGACAGTTGCACGCTGTTGTATGGTGTCTACATTCGTAGACTACCAACCAGGAGATAGTCATTTTTAAAAGAAGGGTTTTGAAGGTATCGGAAATCATTTTTTTCCACGCTTAATAGCCAAAACTGCTTTGAATTGATTTTCATAAAGCTATTGAAAAACTCGGACACGGTTGTCATAGAATTATTTTATTTATTAGAATTTTTCAGCGAAAATCGTACAAATGCGACTACAGAGCAAAAAAAGGTTAAATTTAAAAATTGTAGCATCGCACTTAATAAAAAATAATGTTGCTGCCTTTTCAGGTTCGTGCCTGTTTCTATTTCATCTTAAATGGATTAAAATGGATAACTACAAACTAAAAAACAGCGTCTTTTTATTACCCGTAGGTATTGTTAAAGGAATTGTAAAACTCAGTAATAAACTTTTAATTAATAACATGAAATAACTGCCTTATTCGCCCGACTTAGAATTACAGGTGGAATCCTTCTGTACTATACGCGCATACTCGAATATATCTCCCATAGAGATTGACCCGCACTTATGTATATACTAAATATACTAAATACACAGACCCACCCCTGGTAAAATGGAGGAAAATGTTCTTTATTGGAAACCGCAAAAATTCGAACTGCCAGGTAGGGGAAGTTGTATCTCTTTTAGTCGTATTACCGATTTCCAGTTTTGACCAGATGTTTCTAACAAATGTTCCATATTTCTATCCACAGAATCTGAATCTGTAGTAAAGACATGTATGTACCATTAAAAAAACTGGATTCCCCTTCATTTTAGCCCACTTTCGGTAAATTTTTGTGTTTTCCAATAAAAAAAAAAAAAACCTTTTCTTCCATTTTAGAAGAGGGGGGC
>NW_016158660.1:70425-90903 GCF_001687245.7 Rhagoletis zephyria
TTTCTCAATGCACTGACAAGCTTAATGAAATAAATCTAATTGGCAAAATAAAAGTTAGTTGGGTGTATGTTTAATTTATTTATATGTCTTTACAATGTAAAGTTTACATGAATATGTACATTAGGGTGGTCCTTAAAATATCAACATCAACGTACAATATAAAAACATCCACAAAAATTTCAAAATCAAAAAATGTTGCCTTCGCTAACACAGTTTGAAAAGATTGACCGATTAGTACCGATTAGATGATTGATTAGTACCGATTTTTTTTTTGTATGGGGAGTGATGCGGTCAAGTGTACATATATCACACAGTGACGTTAGTTATGAAAAAACATCAGCTTTAATGTCAACTGCATACCTATAAAGATTATGATACAGTTCATTGAATTATAGGTTCACACAACTTTCATGCAATAAAAAATTTTAGTTAGTTACGGCTTTTGAATTTTAGCGACAATGTCAGATCGGACCTTTCTATATTAAGGTAACGACATATAGGACGCATGTAGGTAGTTAATAAATACATATTTCGTAGAAGAGCCTATAACAAAAAAATCGCATTATATGTGGAACTTTGTTTATTTTACAATATGTATTCGTTTCTAAACATCTTCGCACATAAGTACATGGGCGTAGCCAGGTAGGGGCAGGGGGTGCTCGAGCCGCCCCCCCCTAACTTTCAAATTTTCCTTATATACATATATATAAAATAGTACACTGAAATGCCAGCTTAATAGGGTCGAGCCCCCCTCTAAATTTCATTCTGGCTACGCCGATGCATAAGTATGTATGTACAGCTTAGAAATTCGCATAATACTCATGCCTAGTGAATAGCTTCAAATTTGAGATGAGGTTTTACCCGAGTAAGCAATTAAGTCTACCTAGTTATTATGCGGTAACACTTGCAGCAACCAACAACCGATACCCTTAAGTGCCAACAAAACTGCATCCAAACATACATACATATATACATACATATGTATGTACATTAGACCATACCAGGAAAAAAAAGTTCGTCATACACCCCTGAGTTTGAACTATAGTTGCAAGGCAACATTTTTACATGTTTATACCCGAGTGCACTTGTGCACAAGGGTATTAAAACTTTGTTTGCAAAACAGTTGTTTGTTACATAAATGCTCAGAATGAAAAGAGAAATCGATTAAGCCATGCCTGTCCGTCTGTCCGTGTACACGATAACCCAAGAAAAAATTAAGATATGTCAACGAAAGTTGGTAAGTGGGTCGCCCTTTATCCAAGGTCCATTGCTATTGAAAATGGGCAAAATCGGACAATAACCTCGCTCATTCCCCATATAACTGTAAGTATTTTCGAAATATGCTGGATCCAATTGTTTAAAGTTGGTATCCGAAGTAGAATTTTGTCATAAAATAAGAAAGTTATGAAATGTTTGGAAAATGGGCGGGGCAACGCCCACTTATGGTGAAATGCCGTACCTCTGTAGTCCATTCACCAATCCTCACCTAATCCGGTGCGAACATTGCTTAGGGCCTGACTAAAAAACCCGTTCAAAATTTTGTAAATTAGACAAGAACCACGCCTACCTCCCATATAACGGTAATTTACAGAAATACGAAGACTGCGATAAATTGGTTACGCCTGCATATGTGTATCTCGATAACCGGTTTATCAATTTCTACCAGGTACGGCACATCTATCAACCTTGGCGCAAAAAAAGTAAGATTATTGATTTTTGTAAAATGGACTTATGACTACATATGTAAGTGTATATCGATAACTGCCTTACCGACTTCCACCAAACTTAGTCCAATTATTGCAATATATCATAGCATATTATCAAAACTGTTTGTAAAACGACATTTAATACGTGCGCCGGGTATATAAAGTTCGGTTTCGCCCGAAATTATACTTCTTTACTTGTTCGTTATATCTTCGGCATTTAAAGTCCGATCTTAAAGTATGGTGTGCCGGTGTCTGCCTTGAGCAGACAATTTGTTTTTTTTTTTTCAAAGTGTACTAAACCACAAGTACCCCTTTGTAGTACTTACCCACCCTAACTTACCAACCGAATATCGGTAAATTAAAGTACACCAAACAGCGTTAAACTTTTACTAAGGAATTATTTTGAATGTAGGTATCACCGAAAAATTTTAAAGGGCGGGTTCGGCCAAAAAAAAAAATTTCGAAATTACCTTGCAAAATTACTTTAGACTCAGAGGTGTACAGCGAACTTTTTTTGTTCGTTTTTTTTTTTTTGTTTGTAACGTGGTATGGTCTAATGTACATCCATATGTATGTATAACAAAAAGCGATACACCAACCAATTGCAGTCATCAAAGAATATTATTATACATGCACAGTTCAACATTAGGATGTTCCTCTTTTTCGTAGAAATGGTATAGAATTTTTGAAAATCAATATTTTTTTCAGTAGGCTTCCAATAATAACATCCAATTGTTCATTTTGCCATTTTTTAATACCAACGATTTTTATAGGTCATCCATTGCATTTTTTGGGCTTTATGAGGGACTTATCAAAATAGTTACTATTAAAAAAAGGTTAGTTAAAGAATTGGGTATCCTAAGGAGAAACAGAGCTTCCGATCGAAAATATTGATTTTCAAGAATTCTATACCATTTCTGAGAAAATTCGTGGAAAACTTCATGGGCTCCCTATTCCAAATTGGAACACCCTATTCAAAATTAACAATTCGCTGATTCGCTACCAGTTAGGTATTTATGTTCGACAGCGAAATCAGCAAGTCACCTCAACTTGGCTTTGTCGAGGCATGTTGAGAGACAGAAATTTTCCAATAATTTACATGATAGTCACTACTTGACAGAGAGTAGAAAAGCATAAAACTTCAAGGCAATAAATTAAATGAATGTAACAAAGTATATTTGTTTGTGTATGAAAGGATGTCTGCATGCAGTTGAAGATACATAAATATCTATGTACATAGAACATATTAGGGCTGTTCAGGATCTTGTGCATATGCTCTTGAATTTGCATATTTGTTGCATTTGTAAATTCACAACAATAAAATGTACACGGTTGCCATGGCAGCAAGCATAAAATTTGCAAATGCAATTCCAACTGTAAATCCAAGATCATTTCCACAACATCCTGAGCAGCCCTAATATGTTATACTTCTGTATATTCAAAATATTGCCATTTGAATACATACATACGTGATCCAATTTTTGTATGGGAAAATAAAATTACATCCTAGAAAACGGGGCACTCCCTTAGTTTTCTTCCTTTTGAAATTTTGTAATATCAATGCCAACTTTGAGTTTTCTACGGCAACCAATACAGGGGGCTCAATGACCTTGAAATGCGCTACTGGATCTGGACTGCCAAACTGGCAAAAATATTAGTGATTTGTTGCCAGGACAACTGAAGCTTGTGATATTTTAATAGATAATTTAAATTGGAATACTTCTAGAGTAAAATACGAGCATCACGAGCATCCTCTAAATGGATACTTAGAAACGTGAGGTTTGGTATTAGCACCCCTTTCGGCAAGAGGAAAAATTTTGGAAGGTGTCCCAAACCCTATCGGGGGAAAAATTTTTTTGGACCACTCTAATGGACATACATAGTAGGGATGTTCCGAATGTGGAAATTTAAACATCCGCAGATGAGAATGCGGATGCGGATGTTTAAAAGCTAACATGCGCGGATGCGGATGCGAATGCGGATGTAGACATTTCAGTTTTAAAGCATTTAAGTCCTATTTCATTTGATACCAAACTTGTATAATTTGGATAAGCGGTTTGTTTATTATCCGGAAAGGGCTTTTATTTCGGAATAAAAAATATTTGGCCAAGTTTAATTCGTAAAAATATAACTCTTATTTTCGGTCCCTTCAATATTCGCATTCGCAAAAGATCCGCATAGATTATTGCGAATGCGAAAGCGAATGTGAATGTTAAAATTAATGCGGAAGTTCCGCGGTTGCGAATGCGAATGCGAATCCTTCAATATTCGCATTCGCAAAAGATCCGCATAGATTATTGCGAATGCGAAAGCGAATGTAAATGTTAAAATTAATGCGAAAGTTCCGCGGTTGCGAATGCGAGTACGAATATTTGCAACCACCCTGATACATAGTTATTGCTATTCTTCTTGGGGAGAAACCAAGGCCAATATAGTAAAATTGCGTTTTTAGTTTTTCACTCTGACGTCAGTGCTTAGAGAAGTATGGGTATCAAATTAAATAGGAAATTTTGTAGAATTTAAACAGATTCAATTTTTTGGTGCATAAGTACTGATAAGTATTGAAAATATCCCTTTAAAATTTTATCCATGAAATTTGGCAATATTTGTTTTTGGAAAAATTATATGTTAAGGAATTTCTTCCTTCTAACATTATCAGCTTAAAAAATTAAATATTCGTCCTTGTGAATCCAAAAAATTTTAAATTTTTTAAACTCTAAAGAAATTTCCACTTGAATTTGATACCCATATTTTTATTCTACATTGCATTGAATTTTTTAAATAATTTTTGGAACTAATCATATCTTAGAAATTACAAAGTCCTTTAAAATAAATCCTGATGTCAGAGAAAAAAAAAAATGAAAATGCCACTTTTAATAAAAAAGTAGGATTCAAACCCATTTACTTATAATTTATTTTATGGTAGGAGAGCTTCTCAAACAATAAAGAAGCAATTTTTTCGATTTAAGTTGTTGAAAAGTAATGAATGGGACTAATCCCGGGATACCGGGATTGTGATAATGACATCCCGAAAATCCCGGGATCGTAAAAAGCGAAAAAATTAATATCTCTAGTGGGTGCATACCGGGGATGTTGCGAATATTCGTAATCGCATTCGCAACCGCAGAGCTTCCGCATTAATTTTAACATTCGCATTCGTTTTCTCATTCACAATATATGCTATCATGGGCGTAGCCAGGTAGGGGCAGGGGGTGCTCGGGCCATTACATACTTCCCAAGCCGGACACCTTAAAAATTCATAACGTAAACGTTTTACCAGGGCGCAAAAGATATTCGATATCCGAGGACTTTAAATATGCAATTAAGCGATCTAGTATAACGGCAGAATGAAAAAATTGCATGGATTAGTTTCGTTATTAAAGTTCCGCTTAAGTCATAAGTACATGTCTGGTACAGGCCTGCATTCATAAATACTTACTTCTATTAATAACGAATCCATAAAACTTTTCAAAATTCAGTGCAGTGCGAGGTACTTTTAAGCAGTTCATGGTCACAACAACGCAATTCGATTGACGTATGCGACTCATACGACACTGAGTGGCAGATTTATTGCAAAGTGCATTCAATCGGATTTAATTCGTTACTGCTGCCACAGCCGCAACAACATTGCATACATATGTATGTATATAGAAATGCATGCATTTAATTTTCGCTTTCTTGCTTTTCATCGCAATGCAATTGATGTTGGTGCTACTCCTGCTCCTGTCTACTTATTGTTTGCTGTTGCTGCAGAGGCTGCGGCTGTGGCTAAGGCGGTGGCTGTTTCGGTGTTGCACCATTCTGGCGTAGCGACAGCGAAAAACTGCAAAGGATGCCGATTTCTTTTATGTTCAATATTTTTATGTACTTTTCGGCGAATGCAATAATTTTTAATAAGTTGCAACAGCCGCAACCGCACATACACACACACACACATACACACACAATCCCATTAACTGGTGGTCTAGGACACCCCGTACGTGCAAAAGCACATTGATGAAAATTGCTTAGCTACGTGTTAAACACCCCATAGCAACAATAAAAAATTTGTCATAAAAAAATAATTCTATTTGTATTTATAAATCGACGAAAATAGGCATCTAGGGCATCTAGAATTAAAATAAATTAAATTAAATAAGGAACGACTTTACTCGGCTTGCGTAAGAATCGAAAATGTTTTGGGGTCTTAGTGAAGCGCTGGATCTCTACCAGGAATACTTCAATGCGCATAAAATCCACGAGCCTGTTGCCAGCAGCGTGAAAAACTCCGGAAATTCTAAAGATGCTCAATCAAAAGAGGAAAATTTTACGAATTTGGAATCTACAAATACCGACGAATGTACAGTGGAAGCGGAACCAGAAGGTGGCGATGTTGGCGGATTGGCCTCGGCGGATAAAAATCTTAATATACTACTGTTTGGTGCCGGTGATCCGCGCCACATAATCAAAACTATGGCCAAAATGTACAAACACAGCGGTGGAAAGGTCACTTTCTATGTGCTTGATGGTTGTATAGAAATTGTGGCACGCAATATGCTACTACTTGGCATAGCACTCGAGAATTCCGAAGGCTTCCACTTAGTACGTAAGGTACATCTCTTCATGGATGTGTATGGAAACGCACTGATGCGCCCATCCTCACATCAATATCTGGTAGGCAAAGCGAAAACAATGGTGAAATTGATTACAGATGATGATGAGCTGCAGAAGTTGGCACCCCAACTGAATATTGATCGTTTAAGATATCGTGAACGTGATGGATTGGATAATGCATTCAATTTTCTCTTGCCCCGCGAAGGTTTTGCTTTCAATGTGCAAGAATATTGGATGGAACGAGTACGCAAATTGTTAGGTGCACGCTATGATTACCGAGAGGGCGCATTCGATTGGGATTTGAATATGGTGTTAAAGGATAGGGAAGCTGGGCAAATATGCTCGCAGGTGATTGCATGAATACCGTCAAATATAATTACATTTTGAAACCTCATTTTACTTCAGGAATACCGTTACTGGCGCGAAACTGGCATCGCTTTTACATACCCCGAATACGAGCAATGTAAACCGAATAAAACACTCACTGCTGGATTGGTGCGTAACGGCGAAAAATATGGGCATCGTGGTTATGCAGGCGATATCCAAACCGGACCTTTTTGCACATTCGGTCTCAACACCGTCGATAAGGAAATGTTGAATTCAGTACATGGCGATAATGACTATCGTGCAACAGATATTACTGAGCGCAATCTATTAGAATATTTCCATGAGTTACAAACACGTTCGGCCTATGTTCATGATCGTAAAATTTCTCGCAAATACGGATCCGTCAAGCTGCTAATGGGCGAACGTCTTTCCTATAACGAAAGCGATTTAGATGCAATACAAGACTTTGATAAGCCTTGGATTAACGTGGAGCAGTGCAAGATTTTCTTTCTCCCAGTAGATGATATTTTTACGCTGCAAAATGCTGATGCCAATGAAAGCTGGCATGACTTTTTTGATGTGGTCTTTGTGGGATATAATTATTTTCCATTTCTGAAAAGCGCTTTCTCAGAAGTGCTGCGGGATAATGCGTTGCTTATTTGGGAGAGTAAACTATTGACTGTAGCGCGCAAGGAGGAGGTCAAGCAGTTCGAAGATAAGTTGAAAGCGTATGCGAAGCTTATTAACTTAACGCCGGTGATTAATTACAATGCCTTGAATTCAAAAAACAGTATTTTAAAATACAAGAAGATCAATAAAGTTGAGCGGATGAATGTGGAAAATAATTAATTAACATATGTATGTATTTGCATATGTATTGCTTCTGCATGTATCGTAACTTGCCCTCAATTAACCATGTTTTCAAATGCATAATCATATTTTTAACAACTTATATTATATTGTGAAACTAAAAACTTACAATAGACAACTAGTTCGTATTTTTACTTTACTTTTTGGAACCCCACGTTTCCAAATTGAATTCGGTTTTTTTCTTAGGCGTTCTCACGTTTGATTTACGCACATTGCATTCATTTCTATGATTTTCATCTAAAATATCATCTAAACGAAAGTTTAGTTTGTTCGCGCGATTTTCCAATGTACGCCTCTGTCGCTGCGCATCTGCGGCCATATCGACCACTTTGCGGCGAGGCACATGTTTTAATGCTTGTGCCCAATCTTTGGTACTTTTCAGGTCCAACAAAATGTTTACCATGTGATTAAGTGTCAAAGATTTCCCTGAACCCGCACCCCATTGTAGGTAACGGTCGAGCGGTAGCCGGGCCATTCGTATGCCTAAACGTTTGGCTTTGCCTAAGGACAGCGGTTCATTATTGACCTGAGACACGAACAGGAGTTATTAAGTATTTGTTTAATTTATTTAGATACTGTATACTCACTGTGTCTACCATCGCACCAACTATATACACATCATCGGGATTATACACTTCTAAATCTGTGCGGCAATGCGGCGTTAGATAGACAAGATTTTCCTTGGGAAACAGCTCAGTGAAACATTTTTCATGCACATTCATGGGAAATTCCGGATTCAGCATGGTAGGTATATAACGTTTCAAGGCCTTAATGGACACGCTATCTAAATTAACGTTACAGTAGTGCAAATCGAAAGGGTCATCATGCGCGCGATTCTCAGCAAAGCATAACATCAATTGTTTGGCTGCGTTCAGTGATTCTCGGCGGGTCATGTGTCTATCATATGAGCAGTCTAGCACAATTTTAGGCGAAAATTGCATAGCGCGTGATAATCTGTAAAGAGGAGCAAGAAATATTCAGCAGAGCCATTTACAAACCCACGCTTTTGGAAATAATAATTATGAATAACCTTATTCACCTGTTGTTCATAAAGTCGTTGATAGCCGAATCGTAGATTCGTAGGAAAATCGACGTGTGACCCAAGCCATAAATGATGTGCGGATTTGCTTCGCGTTCTTTGCGCATTTCTTCCTTGCGCTCCAGCACTTGCAACGCTCGTTCTTCCTTTTTACGCTCCTTAGCCTGCTTTTTTGCTTCGATTTGCCACAAGTATGTATAGTACTTGTAACGGGCCGACTTTGAAGGCAGTGTCAGTATAAATGCCCAGTTTTCGTCTGTGACTGACTCTAATGCCGGTACACGTCGGCCCTCTTGATGAGCAATGTCCACTTCTAGTTGTAGGACCTTCAACAGTTTAGAGCGTTCTTCTTCACTGGCAGTCGGCGCAGAGTTTGTGTTTTTGTCCATATTTGAGGCTAGATTATCCTGAGCGAAGGGATTATAATGGGTTTTGGGAGGCTGGGTCTCATTTTCAGCATTCTCTTCTGTGGCTACCTTTGCGCAGTTACGCGACGTTTTCGATAACAGCGATGCACTGACAGTTAGCAAGCTCTGATTCCCAGATCTTAATACCTGAAGATTTGGACACAGGACACTACGCGTAGGAGCTAAGCGAAGAAGTGATTTTAACATTTTTATTTAAAAAACAAACGTAATAAACAATTAGTTAATTTTCTAATCGACATGCGCTGGCTAATTGGATTCACAGCGAATGGTAAAAGTCCAACAGCTGATTGCAAATGTCAAAGAAAGATAAAGCGCGCTTACGGAGTGCCACTAAAACTGTCTATTTTCCAATCGGTTTGGGATCAANTAGAGCGTTCTTCTTCACTGGCAGTCGGCGCAGAGTTTGTGTTTTTGTCCATATTTGAGGCTAGATTATCCTGAGCGAAGGGATTATAATGGGTTTTGGGAGGCTGGGTCTCATTTTCAGCATTCTCTTCTGTGGCTACCTTTGCGCAGTTACGCGACGTTTTCGATAACAGCGATGCACTGACAGTTAGCAAGCTCTGATTCCCAGATCTTAATACCTGAAGATTTGGACACAGGACACTACGCGTAGGAGCTAAGCGAATAAGTGATTTTAACATTTTTATTTAAAAAAACAAACGTAATAAACAATTAGTTAATTTTCTAATCGACATGCGCTGGCTAATTGGATTCACAGCGAATGGTAAAAGTCCAACAGCTGATTGCAAATGTCAAAGAAAGATAAAGCGCGCTTACGGAGTGCCACTAAAACTGTCTATTTTCCAATCGGTTTGGGATCAAAATGGAATACCAAATACACCATGATTCAATGGTCCCTGTCACACGGTTAAGAGCGAAATACACCACACAAGCGGTTTGACAAACCAAGCGAAATTTCCCTTTGCTTCAAGCCATTTGTGCTGTGTATGGGGGTGTTTGAAGGTTTGACAAACCGCTCTTTAGTAATTATGACGATATTTGGATCGCGATCCATATTGCCAAAGAACGTAAGATTTACCTTCTTTGCTATTGTGACGAAAATACACTATCGGAATCAACAGCTCTGATGCAATACTTTTCGTGTAAAATCCTGTAAAAATGTCAAACAGCAAAATTACTCTCTGAAGTGAGAGTAAAAAGTGAGTAACAACAAAAAGTACGGGGAAAAAAGCTTTTTTCCTGTAAAACCGTCAACCAGTGATCGCTTGAAACTTTTCATAATTTAACCAGAAGAAAAAGCTCAAGTAAAATCTTGCAATTTCATTCTCTACNCGACTTTGAAGGCAGTGTCAGTATAAATGCCCAGTTTTCGTCTGTGACTGACTCTAATGCCGGTACACGTCGGCCCTCTTGATGAGCAATGTCCACTTCTAGTTGTAGGACCTTCAACAGTTTAGAGCGTTCTTCTTCACTGGCAGTCGGCGCAGAGTTTGTGTTTTTGTCCATATTTGAGGCTAGATTATCCTGAGCGAAGGGATTATAATGGGTTTTGGGAGGCTGGGTCTCATTTTCAGCATTCTCTTCTGTGGCTACCTTTGCGCAGTTACGCGACGTTTTCGATAACAGCGATGCACTGACAGTTAGCAAGCTCTGATTCCCAGATCTTAATACCTGAAGATTTGGACACAGGACACTACGCGTAGGAGCTAAGCGAAGAAGTGATTTTAACATTTTTATTTAAAAAACAAACGTAATAAACAATTAGTTAATTTTCTAATCGACATGCGCTGGCTAATTGGAATCACAGCGAATGGTAAAAGTCCAACAGCTGATTGCAAATGTCAAAGAAAGATAAAGCGCGCTTACGGAGTGCCACTAAAACTGTCTATTTTCCAATCGGTTTGGGATCAAAATGGAATACCAAATACACCATGATTCAATGGTCCCTGTCACACGGTTAGTAATTATGACGATATTTGGATCGCGATCCATATTGCCAAAGAACGTAAGATTTACCTTCTTTGCTATTGTGACGAAAATACACTATCGGAATCAACAGCTCTGATGCAATACTTTTCGTGTAGAATCCTGTAAAAATGTCAAACAGCAAAATTACTCTCTGAAGTGAGAGTAAAAAGTGAGTAACAACAAAAAGTACGGGGAAAAAAGCTTTTTTCCTGTAAAACCGTCAACCAGTGATCGCTTGACACTTTTCATAATTTAACCAGAAGAAAAAGCTCAAGTAAAATCTTGCAATTTCATAATCTACACTCTCATTTACAGGATTTTGGAGGAATTCGGAGTACGGGAACATTTTTCCTGTAAGTTCGTGTAAAAACCTGTAAGTTCTTGGAGTACTGGATCAGAGCTAATGGGAATCGGTTAGGGGCGCCGGCGATTTGGAATCTGCCTATAGTTTGGCTGCCACTGCAACTGAATCAGCTGTTACCGCAGCGAAAAAGAATTGTCAAAAACAGCTTTTCGTTCGCAACACGACAGTGGCAAGAAAGTAAATCCAATAGGAGTGAGAGGAATACAATTCCTTCTTATTGAATAAAATTAACTGCATTAGTCTTTTTGTACTTATAAAGCTATTAAAAATAAATAATACTGTTTTATACACGGGCAGAGCCAGTGGTTACGTCCGTAAAGCACAAGGTAAGAAATTCAAAGGGTGGTGTTTGGGTCATATTGGGTGAAAGTTTCTTTTTATACACATACCACATATTTTCCAATTAATTTCGTCACAGGAACGGGGAAAGTATTAGCCGAAAACAAGTATAAAATATAATTANAATCCTGTAAAAATGTCAAACAGCAAAATTACTCTCTGAAGTGAGAGTAAAAAGTGAGTAACAACAAAAAGTACGGGGAAAAAAGCTTTTTTCCTGTAAAACCGTCAACCAGTGATCGCTTGAAACTTTTCATAATTTAACCAGAAGAAAAAGCTCAAGTAAAATCTTGCAATTTCATTCTCTACACTCTCATTTTTGGAGGAATTCGGAGTACGGGAACATTTTTCCTGTAAGTTCGTGAAAAACCTGTAAGTTCTTGTAGTACTGGATCAGAGCTAATGGGAATCGGTTAGGGGCGCCGGCGATTTGGAATCTGCCTATAGTTTGGCTGCCACTGCAACTGAATCAGCTGTTACCGCAGCGAAAAAGAATTGTCAAAAACAGCTTTTCGTTCGCAACACGACAGTGGCAAGAAAGTAAATCCAATAGGAGTGAGAGGAATACAATTCCTTCTTATTGAATAAAATTAACTGCATTAGTCTTTTTGTACTTATAAAGCTATTAAAAATAAAGAATACTGTTTTATACACGGGCAGAGCCAGTGGTTACGTCCGTAAAGCACAAGGTAAGAAATTCAAAGGGTGTTGTTTGGGTCATATTGGGTGAAAGTTTCTTTTTATACACATACCACATATTTTCCAATTAATTTCGTCACAGGAACGGGGAAAGTATTAGCCGAAAACAAGTATAAAATATAATTAGGCGGCCGCTGATGTAATAGCTAATGATAATTTATTAAAGGTGTTACATATGCATGTATGCACATATTCATATATGTATGTAAATATGCTCGACGCCGACAAACGTGATTCTAAAAAATACTCATCCTTTTCAAGCATTCATAAAGAAATACATGAATATTAGATGCTTCTAAAAGTAAGGTACATTTGCCGAGCTGCTGTAGTTGTACTTTTCATTGATAATTTGATGATTTTCTAATTAACTTTTGCTAATCAGTTCACATGAAACGCCAAGAAATAGTTACGAAATTTCAAAGAATAATGAGTGCCAAAGCTGTGCATAGGTATGTACATACATCCGTAAGTGCATACATATGTACCAGCAACAACAGCGCGCACTTTAATGTGCGCTACTAGATACTAGACAGGTACTAGGTACAAAGTTTTTCATGATGCAGTATCGAGAAACGTGTATTATTTTTTAATTTCGTGAAACAGATGTAGATAAGTATGTAGGTACTGTTATTAAGGGTTGGCTTTCCTTTATGGCCGTTCGTTAAAGGGGCGGTGGGTGAAAGGTAAGTGGGCGTGGCACCTCTAACCCACCTTTTTGGAGAGGGAATAAATCGCCATTGACAAAAATGCAACCCCCGACCACCTAGGTCCCCTATGGTTCCCTAGGGACCCCTTAGAAAAATTGCCAAAAATCACAATTTTTATTTGCGTTTATTCGCTTGAAAAATGTTAAATATTCATTTGCACAATACATTTTTATATACACATTTTTATATACAAGACATTTTTATAAAACACCCAGTAATCAAAATAGACATCACTGGGGCGACAGCACCAGGTTTATCACACAGAAAGGGAATTCTAGTTACCTCATCCTTTCCCAAGATTACATCACTGGGGCGGTAGCCCCAGTTAGGTCACACAGAAAGGAGAATTCTACGTAGTAAGGGCTATAATCCCTAAGCGCGGCCGAAGGCCGCCTACGCAGAAAGGAATTCTTCGCAAAAATACTGTGGACGCAAGTAAAAATGCGATTTTTGGCCATTTTCCAAAGGGGTCCGTAGGGAACCATAGGGGGCCTAGGTGGTCGGGGGTTGCATTTTTGTCAATGGGGGTTCATGCCCTCTCCAAAAAGGTCGGTTGGAGATGCCACGCATACTCCCCCTTCGCCCACCGCACCTTTAACGAACGGACATAATGGAAAGTTTCCCCGTTATTAATTTATAAACAATAAAACAGATGTTTTTTAATACAAAAACACGTCCTTCATTGTAAATCATTTTTTATCGTTTCATTTGAACGCCAAATACCTACATATGTATGTATATAAGTACATAACGCTTATTTACTTAATATAACAACCAAATTATTTACATAAGTATTCAGAGTTATTCGTTATGGTATCGTTCACATTGTGCAAAAAAATTTAATTTTAATGGCTTGTGTTGTTTTCATTGTTGTTTCATAATGAGAGTCAATTAGTAGAAACCTGTTTTTTCAGTTGTGACCTATGTAGTAAATGAGCGATAAATGTAATTCATGCTTAAAAATATTTTCCCTATAAAATAAGAAGTCTTCTACATGTACCAAACATACAGAGATCGTCTTGTTAATTTCATTTGTATTTTTTACTTACATATGTATGTAGTTTTGTTTAGAGTTGATTGCAGTTCATGTGATTTTAATTGCAAGTATTTTCGGATTACAATTTAAACTTTCTCTGAGCCGGTCACCCATACAGTTAATTCCATTTTTAGTTTTTTCAGAAAAGTCTGCTTGCAATCAGCCAGTTCTTATCACGCCACCACATTATGCTCCTCGCAAAGTAAGGGTAGGAGGGATAAAATCCTCAAGTTATGGAACTGTCTGCCTCTCTCATAATATGTATTGTAAACATTTAATATTCAAGCCACAACTAAAAAATAAGATATGTCTGTGTTTCTTGTTTGCACATTTTTTTCTGTAGGCTTGCGGATGTTCTCCCACAATTTCAGAGCTTGCCTTGGTGTTGTGCTGTATTAGACTCTAAAAGCAGCAGACGGCAGCGTTGATCCGGATCAACTGGGGAATTAACTGCAGTTGATCCGGATTAAGTCCGAGTTAGTCCGGATCAACGCTGCCGTCTGTTTAAGCTTTAAGTCGGCAAGTACTTGTGCATTCACTAATTTATTGATTTCAAAATACATAATTCTAATCAATTTGAATGAAAAATTAGAATAACAGTAATTAACAAAAATTTACAGTTTAAAATACTTTAGTAGTGTAGAATTACGTGTCTTATTCTTATTACTTATTTTTTTTTATCAAAATAGCTCAGATTGTAATCGATGCATACAACGGGCGCGTACGGGTCAAGCTAGTATTTTTATTTTGTTTATGCATTCATGTATCTACATACATACATACATATCCGTTCTTACTATTTTAAAACAAACTTATAAATATTTATAAGCATTCCGATGAATTTTACACAAAAAGGTAATTCCTAAGCAAATGTGTAACAAGCAAAAATACAAGCGTACGTAACCGCAGTGGGCAAATTTAATTTCTTGCTTGCAAATAAAAGCTACAAATGTGATTGCTCATTAAAGTATTTAGTTCACTACTACGGTGTGCTGTTGCATGCAAAATAAGTAAACTTTGAACCCATTGAAGCAAAAGTTATTAAGACTGTCGACATGTAAATGTGAATGAATGTTTACAAGCAAGTGCATATTTGCATATGTACATATTTCAGTTCCGAGGCAGCAACAACTCCTCAAATAAGCTTATCAAAAGCGAAAAAGTGCCAGGCATTTAATCTCGTTCTAAACAAATTGATGACAAAAATTCTGCAAGCAATTCAGATTCAAAAGCGATACACCTACATACTACACAGTGGCGTTCATGCCATTACGACTACAATAACAAAAATACAAAACATTACAGGCATAATTTTAAATGCAAAGAGCATACAAGTCACTGCGCCCTGGATCGTTAACGATAAGCAAGCGCAGGGTCAGGGATTGTCAAGTGGCGATAGTAGTGCATTAGAAATCGGCTAAAGGTATGCAGAACTACGATCGGTATCATGATTGTACATATTGTTGTTTGCAAAAAAAAATGTACAATAGGTGTTTAACAAACGCATTGACCGCATATACATTAACCCAAAATAACAAATATGTAAAACAAGCTCAAAAACAACAAGTACACATACCATGCATTTAAGTACAACAACACTAGCTCTAGAAAATCACTTATCGCGCTCGCTGCCAAAAGCATATGTATGTTTGCAACTCGTAAACGATTTGAAGTCAGTCTTATAGACGATTTCTCCGAGTGTGGTTCAGATTTTTGTACAAACTGTTGTGTTTCTTTTTTTAATTTGCGAATGATCCAACGGTCACGCGGAAAATATTTTTATGTGATTTTAAGTAATTTCTCGCTTCATCATCGCGCCTCTTAGTCTCTGTGGTTCTTTTACTGTATACTATATAATAGAAAAGAAAATATACGCCGATTCATCACTTGGCTGGCAACAAAAATAAATTACGGAATTTAAAAGGTAAACAATGAAATTCCAAAATTTGTTTTTTCTAACTTTTAATCAAATTGGGTGTGTGGCTGCAAATACAGTGTATAGTTCTCTGTAATAACGACACAAATTTGGAAAAATAAGCACTTATTACTGTTAAATTGCTCATGTCTCTAATCCTCGTCTAATTCATTTCTAATCCGTAGTATTTACTTTAGTAAGGATTATTCATGGATTATACAGGGACTATATACGTTAGCCACTTAACAGTAGTAAGAGATTTTATTCTTTGAATTTCGAACTGTGTTGCTATTGCAGAGGACCATCGATTTATACATCTGTATCTAAACAATTTAATGTAATTCTAAGAAAAAAACGAGTTCTGCAGTTTCTATTTTTTGTTTTAAAGCATAACAAATTAGGCTGACCGTAAAAAATTTTGGTTATACGTAAAGCAGACAGCACTGCATATACATAAATATGTATACAGTTGTGGTCACCTGATTAAGTTAAGTGACATTTTGACCGGTTTTGGACATTTTTCCTTTATTTATTTAATAATTATAATTTGTTTATAAAAGTCCAGCACATTACATAACTACTACAGTATCCCATAAATACGCATTTCAAACTTCGTACAAAAATTATAAAAATTCAACAAACTTTAACAGTTACACCCAAAAATTGTAAATTTTTTATTCAGATTTTTTTTTTTTAATTTTAGGTATGTAGTCTTATAGCCCATTCAATTTTATCATGTTAGACGTACAAATTCAAAGCGCTAGGAAATCGCGTTGCTCTAATTTTTTTAATTTTATTTGCTAAGTACTAAGTAAAATTTAATGGGCTATAAAACTGCATACCTAAAATTTTTCTAAAAATTCTGAATAAAAATTTTACAATTTTTCGGTTAAAGTTTGTTAATTTTTTATAATTTCTCTACGAAGTTTGAAATGTAGATTTATGTGGTGCTCAGAGGCGTAACTATAGGGCGGCATGGCTGCCAAAGTGCCACGAACCCGCGATCGGAGATCCCGGCCCAAGAGACCGCGAGCTCAGAAATATCCAAACATTTTTAACAAAACTAAGTACTTAAAAGTTATATTTTTTTGAGTACCTAAATCAATTAAAGTGAGACACAACTAAAGACCATATGAGTATCATTCGGTTCTACGTACCGGAATGACTCGGGTTTTACCCGACCAAGGGCTGTTGTTTCGGCGACCTAACCCCGTTAAGAACTTTTTACATTTCATTTATAATGACGTTCGTAACATTCGTACCAATTTTCAGCTTTATGCGAATTACTGCAACCTTGAAAATCTAACTCGAAAAAAATAAAATGTTTTATTGAAAAGTCCCCTGCGAATGCTATTTGAATGCTTAAGACTGGTTTTCACTATGTCCTATTTTAACTGGAAAATTTCGACTGGAAAATATTTACTTGTTTTTTGTTATTCACAAGGCGAATTTAGCACAGTGCGTAGGCAACTGGCTGAGCCAGTGGGATCTTCGGTTCGAGTCCTACTGAAAGAAGTCTGATGAGGAAATGTGGTGATTTCCGAAATAGCTATCACTTCTACCATTTTTTCAAATTATTGTTGCTTTTCCGCAATACGTTTTTCATTAAAAACGGCCTCAAGCTCAATAAAAATTGTTGAATATAAACTATTTACCTTCATTTAACTAAAATAAATTTCGGAATTGGGCTAAATCGGCTCATAAATACGTTTTTAACGAGATCTCAACCCCAGCACCATCTATCGAGCAAATTTTGTTATTAACCCAATTGGCCAAACGACGACGTAGCCGGCGAACAAATTGTTCACCAGAACGAGTCAGAAACGACTCGCCGTCCGATGAAAAGCACAGTTCGCCGGCGGGCCGTGAAAACGATATACCAGCGAACTGCAAAGCGATGCTCAAAATTTATACCAAATTTAAAGTAAAAGTACAGTTTTATACCAAATTTGAAAAAAATGCATACCAAAAAATTTATTTTTTATTAACACGACCAATAGAGTGAACTGTATCTACCTACCTTTATAAAAGTTTATATGAATACTGAAAACAAGATGTAGGCGGCTTAATTTTTTGAGCACAAGTGTACATTGTGGATTCCATATTCTGTCATAATAAAAAATTCTCTTAATAAAAACGGTGCACTATCCAAATGAATGAATTTTGTTTATGCTTAGATATATAAAAATGTTGGCGTGGAACTTTTCCAACCCAGGCCGAAGGTTCCCCAAGAAACTTGTGGATTCGAAGAAACGAATTCGGAACGACGTTGCATTTGCACCCAAATGATTTCACCAGAGCGACGTCGTAAGGACGTCGATTCGAACTCGTCTTCGCCCTGTGGCAAACTGCGANGGATATATAAAAATGTTGGCGTGGAACTTGTCCAACCCAGGCCGAAGGTTCCCTAAGAAACTTGTGGATGCGAAGAAACGAATTCGGAACGACGTTGCATTTTCACCCAAATGATTTCACCAGAGCGACGTCGTAAGGACGTCGATTCGAACTCGTCTTCGCCCTGTGGCAAACTGCGAAAATATGTGACTAATACATGTTTAAAATTTTAGCCAAGTCGGCAGCCACCTATCAAAAAGGCATGCGCTGTTCTTCTAATTGGCGTGAAAANAGATATATAAAAATGTTGGCGTGGAACTTTTCCAACCCAGGCCGAAGGTTCCCCAAGAAACTTGTGGATTCGAAGAAACGAATTCGGAACGACGTTGCATTTGCACCCAAATGATTTCACCAGAGCGACGTCGTAAGGACGTCGATTCGAACTCGTCTTCGCCCTGTGGCAAACTGCGAAAATATGTAACTAATACATGTTTAAAATTTTAGCCAAGTCGGCAATTTTTAGATTAATGACGACCGCAGCCACCTATCAAAAAGGCATGCGCTGTTCTTCTAATTGGCGTGAAAACAAACTTATCCTGCGAGTTTGAGCTCAATCGGCTGGCTATATTTGGTAACAAAAACGCGGAAAAACGGCTAAATTTTTATATAAACATAGGATTGATAAACATTAAATAAACAAACGCACAATTGCTAAAGCTGGTCAATATGTCGCTTGTCTATTTTTTTCCCGATAGAATATATACCTATGTATTATATTGCAATTTGCTGGAAAAAACTCCATAAATGCTCTCTTAACTAAATTAATAACACGTGCTTAAAAATAGTTATTAGTTTTTTCTATCTCTTGGATATTTTTGAGTTAATACACTTTTAAGGGAGTGTGTTATATTTACATACATATGTATATGTACATATGTACTATATTTGCAAATAAGTGGGAAACGACAATTCATAAAATTCATTGTACAAAAACTGCACATACGAATATGTAGATATGTACATATGTACACTTGCTAATGTATACATTTAAAACATTTGTACATTCGAACACATCTAAAGTTAAACATTTTTTAAAAGGAATGCCCTTGTAATTGGCCCTTTCTACTTGAAATTCAAAAGAGAACGAGTTTTTAAGTGGTGATAAATATACGAATAAGGCATAAAAATACTTCGAAATGCATGCTCATTAGGTTGGGTCACAAATAACCATAAACATTTCACCCTAGCCATAAGTTTTTCTTTATGAACTTTTATGCATTTTTTCTTGCATATAAATTTAACAATAAATTTTCTGCTGGTAGTTAGTAATATCTATGAACATATGTATTTAATTATTAGATACATACTTACATATGCATATACGAGTATATAACGGAAATTTTTATGACACTAAAATCATCGGATGTAATCTTTCAAATGGGTGGCCGATCTAAAGTACGAACGAGTCAGTATATTGGAACAATAAAAGTGATGCTCATCTTTACTTGCCCAAATTATGCAAGACCAACTTGCTCAGCTCTCGCTTACGCACAATTTGTTGCTCATCCGCAAGCTGACGAAACGACGCTTGCTCAACACGATCGCGCGCAGACACTATAAACAATACATACGGAGAAAGTTTTATACTTGATTTCATTTAGTTTACATGTTTACAAATCGACTTGCATAAATTAACATACAAATGTACATACATACATACATATATGATCATGCCCAGCAGTAAATCGGACAGTCTCTAGAGCAAGCCTAGTTTTTGGAATGGCACTAAATAGACATAGTATGTTTTTTATCTTTAGTTTAAAACTATCATATCATATGTATGTATTTCGGTTCAGCATTGAGTACCACAAAAAATCACCACTTAAGTTCTTAGTACCACCACTGTTTACCATGCAACTCAGTTTAGATATACATACAGTGACGAGCAAAACTGTAACATGGAGTAACACCTTTTCTTTCAGCTGTCGCTATCTTTCCAAGTTCTAACGACATTCATACTGTTGTTCTGTATTTTTATTGGTACATCTTTGCTTCCTCTGTCATAACGATTTGAAGTCAATTCAACAACATTAAAGAAACCAGCAGACAAAAATGTAAATTAAGGCATATGTTACAGTTTTGCACTCATGTATTTTTAATAACTTTTTGACAATTTTCACAAAAAAAAA
>NW_016158660.1:90916-104835 GCF_001687245.7 Rhagoletis zephyria
CGGACTAATATTTAATTAGGATTGTAATCTCCATAATGCTAGTCAATCTAAGAAAAAAACAAATTCCAGAAATGGTATCGTATCTTCACTACAACAACTGAGGTGAGGTTGAAGTTGCCAACTGCATCTAGTAGAGGAGAGCGGAAATTGTTTAGTTCCCGTCCGCTCACTTAGAGAACCGGTTGGATTGGCTGTGAGGATTGTTTCTCAAAAAATAATTATCACTATTTTATGTTAGTGTTTCAATATCCACAAAAATGGTAGAAAAGGTGAAAATTTACATATATAAGGAGCCTTATACCATGTTCTGACCGACAACGAAAACACTTTGAAAACGTGTTTTGGGATTGTGGGCTGAAGGCTGTTCACACCGGCTGTTAGTGTTTTCGTTGACATTTTTTACATCCTCTGATTACAGATTTGCTACACAAAAACAAAACCAAAAATGCTTTTCCCTCATTTTCTTTTCATTAGCAACATCTTACTTTCATTCTTATTTTACTTTTGCCAGCCAATTAACAATAAATCCGAAATGGCGTATTAAAGATGATAAAATATGACTTCCACTTCGATAAATAATCGAAAAAAAACTANTAATCCACTTCGATAAATAATCGAAAAAAAACTAGTGAAGACACCGATTGGAATGAGTGGAACGTGAGTTTTCAAGTAGTTTTCAGCGAAAACTGGTTTTCGTTTGACAGATTTTACATGGACGAAAACACAAGTTTTAAGTCGAAAACCAGTTTTAGCAACGAAAACATGTTTTCGATGTCGGTCAGAACATGGTATTAAGTTAAATTCTTTACTTATTCATTTCTCTCGTTCTGGCTGGTTTATTGGCTGATAGAAGCGCCGCTTGAGCACTTGGCCAGGACCCAATTAGCGCTGAAGCACAATTTTGATACGCTATTGTAAATACATATCGTCACCTGAAATGCAAAAAGACGTAACAAACTTCATCGTTGGAATGCAAAAAGTCATAACTAATAAAAAATTCAAAATTCACTTTCTGATTTATATGATGGATTTCATCGAATTACAACTCCCAACATCATTTTATGAAGTAAAAAAAATTTAAGAATGCGGCACGACTTTTTCCATTTCATTTACGATGTTGTTACGTCTTTTTGCATTTCAGTTGACGGTATATGTGTGTACATTAGACTGCCCCAAGAATATAGGGAAAAAAAACTTGTTTGCAAATTTTGATTTGCATACTCTCTATATTTGTGCTTTTTAGCCTAAATAGTATATAATATGAAGTTTCATGGCATAATATACTCGGAGGTTTGCCATTGCCTGCCGTGGGGCGATCGCTTTTATAAAAAAAAAAATGTTATGTTTTATTTTTTGATCTTGCTCGGAAACTGGGTTCGAACCCAGGCCTGCGGAATGGTAGCGCGCACTGCTAACCACTACACCACAGCGGCCGACATACATACATATGTAAATAAATTCATTCACGCATCAGCTCATTTCAATTAACCTCTTCTCGTGGCTATTGCCTCTTTGTAGACATACCGCTAGTAGCCGCGCTCCATTGACAGACTTTGTTGGTCTTGTTTGATCGGCGGTTGGCGGTTGGCGGTAGTTGATGGCTGTTCAATTTTTCGGGTCTCTTCTTGCGCGCATTACGCATTTGACTTTTGTGAGTTCAAGTTGTTTTGCTTCATTCGGTCTTTGGTTTTTTANTAAAAAAAATTTAAGAATGCGGCACGACTTTTTCCATTTCATTTACGATGTTGTTACGTCTTTTTGCATTTCAGTTGACGGTATATGTGTGTACATTAGACTGCCCCAAGAATATAGGGAAAAAAAACTTGTTTGCAAATTTTGATTTGCATACTCTCTATATTTGTGCTTTTTAGCCTAAATAGTATATAATATGAAGTTTTATGGCCGTAGGCTAACGATAACCCGTGCCGTCTTTTAGTTGAAGTTTTTTTTTTTACAGTGCTCTCATAAGAAATGTACTACAATGTCACATTGAAAAAGAAAAATTGTGAAACCTAATAAAAGAATAACCTGTATTCTTGCATGATTTTTTACCTATATTTATAAATATTTCATTTGATTTGTAATTGTAAAGCCATTTTGCCTTCAAGTTAGCGAAACTAATTCATACAGATTTATCGATATGTCACTAAATTGTATTGGGCTGTTGTGCATAAATTTTTTAGTGAATAACTTTTAAACTTTTGATTCTCGTAGTTTTCATTGCCTTCTCTTCATTTCAACATACAAAATAATAATAATAATAATAGATTGGCACAAGATACAATATGTTAGTATTTGGCCAACTCCGCATGGCGATTGTATTTTTATGAGAAACTGTTTTTCATGGCATAATATACTCGGAGGTTTGCCATTGCCTGCCGTGGGGCGATCGCTTTTATAAAAAAAAAAAATGTTATGTTTTATTTTTTGATCTTGCTCGGAAACTGGGTTCGAACCCAGGCCTGCGGAATGGTAGCGCGCACTGCTAACCACTACACCACAGCGGCCGACATACATACATATGTAAATAAATTCATTCACGCATCAGCTCATTTCAATTAACCTCTTCTCGTGGCTATTGCCTCTTTGTAGACATACCGCTAGTAGCCGCGCTCCATTGACAGACTTTGTTGGTCTTGTTTGATCGGCGATTGGCGGTAGTTGATGGCTGTTCAATTTTTCGGGTCTCTTCTTGCGCGCATTACGCATTTGACTTTTGTGAGTTCAAGTTGTTTTGCTTCATTCGGTCTTTGGTTTTTTAGTCGTTCACTACGCTTTACTCCGTCTGGTTTTTCTTTGATTTTAAGGTGGTTTGTAAAACAACAACAAATTTATGTACATTTAGGTACATATTCAACGCTGGCAGACAGACAGTAATATAGATTGTGTGTTAAATTGTTAAAGAATTCGTCGTGCAAACAGGTGAAAGTTGTGCGTGTGTCAAGTATTTGAAAGTAAGTTGTTGGTACATTTAAAGAAACATGTACGTATGTGTGTATGTGGGCTCTTTGTAAGCCATAAAAACGATTTATTGTTTGTGGTTTCAATTTGATGTTAAAGTTATTAAAAACGCATCTAAGTAACCTATAAGCTAAAAATATGCGTAAATAATAACACGAAACTTAAATATTTTTTTATGCAAGTGAAAATTTCATTATTTGCGTTATTTTAATCTGAGCCTATGCCCGACGGAAGAGAAGGATGAGGTCTCCAAAGATCTCTTCTATGAGTGCTTGGAGCGCCCCTATGAGCGCTGCCCCCGTCACGATATCAAAATCGTGCTTGGCGACTTCAATACCAGGGTGGGCAAGGAAGGGATCTTTGGAACCACCGTCGGAAAATTCAGCCTCCATGATGAAACGTCCGACAACGGACTGAGGCTGATCGACTTCGCAGGCGCCCGAAACATGGCAGTATGCAGTACTAGGTTCAAGCATAAAAAGATTCATCAAGCTACGTAGCTGTCTCCGGATCGAAAAACGAGAAACCAAACACTCCGAGGCCCAAACATCGACTCGGACCACGATCTTGTTGCAGCCAAGATACACACCCGCCTCTGTGCAGCAAAAAGTGTGCGCCCAAATATGCAAGGGAAGCTTAACGTCGAAAAGCTGCAATCACAACAGACAGCCAACGCATTCGCTACTCGACTCTCCCACCCGGTCTCAGAGAATACTGTTCAACAAACCGACATATGCGAGCAGTGGAACCACATTTCCCTCTCTTTAAGTACCGCCGCCGAAGAAGTAGTCGGATTTCAGCGAGCCCGAAAGAACAACTGGTGCGATGAGGAGTGTCAGGAAGCTGCAGGGAAAAAATATGCCGCCTACAGGGCCACGCTGCGATCGAGCGCAACGCGCGCCTCGTGGGACCGCTATAGGGGAGGTCGACAGGAATAATGCCCGAAAATTTTAACAGAGAGTTAGGGACATACGGACTGTTTTAAGACCAGGGCGTACTCCTGTAAGAACAACAATGGTGACCTAGTTAAGGACGTACTTCAATTATGGAGGGAACACTTGTCCACCCTACTGAATGGTAGCAGCACGGAAAGTTTTGGAAAAGAAGAACCCGAGCCCCCAGTCGATGTTCGACGAATAGCAATAACGCAGCTGAAAAACAACAAAGCTGCTGGAGCTGACAGCCTGCCAGCTGAGCTATTCAAGTACGGCGGCGAGGAGCTGATGAGGTGCATGCATCCTATGCAGAATATGGTCAGATGAACGCATGCCCGACGACTGGAATTTAAGTGTGCTCTGCCCAATCCGCGAGAGAAGGATCGACACTCACCACCTATTTGTCGACTTTAAAGCCGCTTTTGACAGCACTAAAAGGACTTGCACATACGCCGATATGTCTGAATTTGGCATCCCCTCAGAACTCATACGGCTGTATAAAATGACGTTGAGCAATACCACCAGTTCCGTCAGAATTGGGAAAGACCTCTCCGAGCCGTTCGCCACCAAACGGGGTTTCAGACAGGGTGACTGTCTTTAATGTGACTTATTTAGTCTGATGTTGGAGAAGATAATAAGATCTGCAGAACTGAACCGCTCAGGAACAATTTACTGAGAGAGCGTGCAATTGCTGGCTTGTGCCGATGACATCGACATCATCGGTAGCAATAACCGCGAAGTCTATTCTGCTTTTTCCAAGTTGGATAAGGAAGCAAAGCGAATGGGTCTGGTGGTAAACGAGGACAAGACGAAGTACTGCTGTCATCAAACAAACAATCAGCACATTCGCGCCTTGACACCCACGTCTCCGTTGACAGTTATAATTTCGAGAAAGTCGTTCGTTTCGAATTTCGTTTACTTGGTTACCAGTTTTAACACCGATAATAATGTCAGCATGGAACTTCAACGCAGAATCACTCTTCCTAACTTATGGGCCTTTACGGCAAGTAGCACAGATGATGGAACGATGAGTTCCCACGACAGTCGGGTCTACGTAACCGGAACGACCCAGATTTATATTTGGCCAAGGACTGTCACTCCAGCAACACTCCCCAAAAACTCTTTGTGGAGCTTGTATGCTGCTACAACAACAACATGGAACGATGAGCTCTATGAGTTTTACAACGACAATGCAGTAGTCTTGAGTATACAGTTTTGTAGCGCATTCAATTTTAGTGCAATAAAGTGCAAGTTTGTATGTGTTCGATGATTTTTTTATATGGGGAAAATGACCAACACCTTCAACAAAAAAAAAAAAAAATCCCAAAAATCAACGGTAAGTCCTAGCTACTCCAAACTTGCACTTTATTATACTAAAATTAATGGGCTACAAACTGCATTCTCAAAATCTTTCTAAGAAGTCTAATTAAACAGCTTGTATTTTTACAAAAGTTTGTTGAACTTTTTTTTAAATATTACGCAAAGTTTGAAACATGTCGTCACTAGACACGAATAAAGGCGCGAGCTCAAAAGTTGACGGCGAAAAAAAGACGCATAAAAAAATTTCAGCGTCAAAGACTTTTAACATACTTTGCCAAAGTTTTTTATAAGCATCCTTTTCGGAAAATTTTTTTTTCAACTCCTTTTTTCGCCGTCAAAATATTAGCGCGGCTTTATTCGTGTGTAGTGACGATATATTCCTTCGGTATTTGTTAAAGAATAAACTATATTTTTATATAAAATAAATAAAATTAATAACAAAAATAAAAATTTGTAAAACTTGTCAATATGTGGTGCGTTTATAATTATGATACGTGGCGTATTTATTTTTTGTCACTTTATGTTGTCGTCTTCTTCTGCCTACCTTATGATTTTTACTGTTATCCACTTTAGTTACCCATTCGTTTTATTATTTAAATAATTTTGTTTGGATCATTTTAATAATATTATTATTTTGTTAATTAAATGCTTTGCTTTGTTTTAGTTACGTTTTATTTTGTTTTTGCAAAATAAATTTTTCTTTCATTTTGCTTCTTTTTAGAACAATATGGTAAATTTTTATTTAATTTATGTATTTTAATTTAACTTAGTTATTCCCCTCTTTACTTCACTTTACTATACTTTACTCTATTTTACTTTATTTTACTTTGCTTTTCTTTATTTTATTTCACTTTACTTTACTTTTCTATTCTTTACTGTCTTTTACTTCATTTTAGCTTACTTTATATTATTTTGCTTTACTTTATTTTGCTGTACATACGTTACTTTACTTTATTTTTTTTAACTTTAATTTATTACTTTGCTTTAATTTACTTAAGACACTTTACTTTTTTATATCTCCATTCCTCTTCTATAATTCTTTTAACATACGTTCTCTTTTCTCTTCCAGTCAAATCCCCGCCGTCGCGTATTAACAGCCATCAAGTCACCATCACTAGTCAGCGGTATCCTAGCTCGACCATATATAGGTTGATAAGCTTGTACAACGCTCCCCTTTACAAATGTGGCCTGAAAATGTCGGTATACGCGCCATCGAGGTGCTTTTTCCCTCCCAGTACGTAGACCAAACTGAGCTGGAGCAATTTGATGGCGCTTCAGCTGGTAAATATACCATCGGTTTGGGTCAAGCCAAAATGGGTTTCTGCTCGGATCGCGAAGATGTCAATTCACTGTGCCTCAGTGTTGTTACACGTCTGCTGGAACGCTATGATATTAAGCCACAAGAAATTGGACGTCTAGAAGTCGGCACCGAAACAATCGTCGACAAATCGAAATCAGTGAAATCGGTGCTGATGCAGCTCTTCGCCGACTCAGGCAACACAGATATCGAAGGTATCGATACAACGAATGCCTGTTACGGCGGCACTGCTGCGCTTTTCAACTCCATCAACTGGATTGAATCGTCCAGTTGGGATGGCCGTTATGCGTTGGCCGTGTGCGCCGACATAGCCGTGTACGCGCAGGGTGCAGCGCGTCCTACTGGTGGCGCTGGTGCCATTGCCATGTTAGTGGGCCCCGATGCGCCGCTCGTGTTCGAGCGTGGTCTACGCGCTACACACATGGAGCACGCCTATGACTTCTACAAGCCTGACTTGAGTTCCGAGTACCCCACAGTGGATGGTAAATTGTCGATACAGTGTTATCTCTCTGCGCTGGATACATGCTATCAGCTGTACTGTAAAAAGTTCGCCAAGAAGTATCCCAGTGCGACGCAAGTGGGATTGGACAACTTCGATGCGCTACTCTTTCATACGCCCTTTTGCAAGCTGGTGCAAAAATCAGTTGCGCGTGTTGTTTTCAACGATTTCTTGCTCTGCAGCGCTGAGAAGCGTGCGCTCAAATATCCCGGTTTGGAGCGCTTCAACGAATCGACGCTGGCGAACACCTACTTCGATCGCGATGTAGAAAAAGCTTTCATGACGCAATTCGCCGATGTTTTCGAGGCGAAGACGCGCAAGTCACTGCTGCTCGCCAATCAGGTGGGCAATATGTACACACCCTCCGTGTACTCTGGCCTCGTTTCGTTGCTGGTCAACAACGCGCCCGAGCAACTGGTGGGCAAGCGTATTGGCGTCTTCTCTTACGGATCCGGTTTGGCCGCCTCCATGTATTCAATTTTGGTGACAAAAGATGAAAAAGTCTTCCAGCAATTCGTATCCAAATTGGATTACGTGTTGCCATTGTTGAATTCACGTGAAAAAGTGGCACCTGAAGTGTTTTCGCAGCTGATGGCAGTGCGTGAGAAGAACAACCATGCAGCGCCATATACGCCGAGTGGTAGTGTGAGTGCGCTATTTCCCGGCACCTATTACCTCAAGGATGTGGATGACAAGCATCGACGTACGTACGAGTGCACGCCAAGCTTTGCGAACGGTGTGCATTAGTCGGCAATCGGCGCAAATTGTGGATGTGGTGTGATGGTGCGCGCTAGCAGCAGGTGGGAGACATGGTGCTACGCTCTCTGTGTGGGATATGTAATCACCTTAGCGCCATAGGCAATGCTTTAAATTAGCATGAATTAAGGTAAGTACGCGATGTGCATGTTAAATTTTAATGCAAATTTTAATTAAGAATTCTTCTACTTCTAGCGATACACAAATACTATATTTAACTTAAAATTTTTTGGTGCGCAATTATAATTTTAAGAGTATGTTCTTTTATAGTGATTCTAAAGAAACACTTGACAATAATAGTTTATTTGCAATAATGTTGCTTACAACTGTACGCAACCAAACACATTTAAGTATACATATGTAAATATGCAATAAGCGATTGCATCAACTAATTGCTGCTAACTGAAATGGCTAAATTGAAAAAAAAAAAATAAAGCAAGAGAAACAAATATTGTTGTAGAGGCCACGTTACGGTTTGGCGCACTTGTACAGACTTCAAGCCAATTTAAGAACGCGGCAAGGAAGTGGTAATTTACGCAGACGAATGACGCAGCTCTGCCTTGTACATACCTTATTAATTGACTGCAATAGTAATTTGCTTTGTTATTTGCGTTCTTGTAAGCAAACATACATTTGCTAAGCACATCATGTACTTACTTTAAATTAAAAATTCAAACTTTTTCCTGTTATATAGTCTAACCTTCGTTTAGTGACCGCTTCTATCCAAAAGCAATTAACTTCTTAAGTATAAAAAAATATAGAAATCATGCAGGGATAAACCCAAAAGTTGTGCTTACGCTTAACAACGGATAAATGTCTTATGTCAAGAACCATGTAGCTTTATATGTATGTATGTACATGCATGTGTGAAAATAGCAGCATATATTTATGAACGTAAATTAAAACAAAATTATGTAAAAACTCTGTAGAGCCCTAGGTAAGGACAAAAGTCTACCAATCAAAAGCAAGTCTCGTCTTGGCTATGTATGTATATGTCATATAAATACTTGAAAAATAATTTTTGCTACCCCTAGATGATTGAATAACGAGAATTTTACCAAAAGCTAACAAAAAAAAAACAGAACACTGATCCCCAATAAAATGTACTTTGGAAGTTTTATACCAATTTTTATACATGTACATATAGTATACATAAATTTTATGATAAGATTAATAAGAATCATTTACGTACGGCTAGGCTATTAATCTAACAAACTTTAATATAATTAAAGCAACTTGCTCTTATCTGATAAGCGAATTATTGTGTATCAACAAATTAACTGCTGACAATTATCAACCATTAAGAAATCCAGTTAGTAACAAATTATTTAATACATAATTAACGAAAACACAATGAAAATAAATTTTTGTAACTTAAAATTTTATTATAAAATATCTAGGATAATGTAATAAATATAAATACTTATCCTGCATACATTTAGTAAGAAGAAAATAAAATGTATTCAATGCACCTGTAAGAGGCATCGATTTTTAACGCTCGCTGTTCATAACTAAAATGAATTGCGGGTAATTTGGTTGAATTGTTAACATACATAAGCTGATGAAGATAAAACATCAAGTCAAAGGCATAGGAATTGTAATAAGGAATAAATGAAAAACCTGAAAACAAAAGGCCGAATAAAATTATAAATTATTTTGAAAAAATAACTTATCTTGAGTTGGTCCATTTTCGCTTTAAAACAAAATTTCCTTGGCTTTTGAAAACAATGTTTGAACGATTAACTAGCCATAGGTGTAGTTTAATGGCCCTATTTTGCAATTGGCTACTCACTGTCTTCTGTCTACTGAGTCTTGTCGCGCAATTTTCTCTTTCCCGTTTATGACGATAATGTTATTTGTTAAATTGGTAAAAACATTGTAAAAAAGTTGCCAATTACTTCGAAATGTGCATGTCAAAAAAGTAAATTCGGATTTTGTTTGCGTTTTTCTGTTTACTGAGTTTAATCGCTATCCATAAAACAAAGTAGCCACGGCTACTATTCCAGCCACTAGACACCAGTCGCCATACATAATAGGGCCATAAGATTCTCTTTCAATATATGCATAATAAAAGTGCCACAGAAACAGTGACTCAAACAAGTCACCCTGTTTTTTTTCGAAATATTCGTAATGCCTTTCGAGCTAAATTTTTTTTGTTATTTTTCTAAAAATACTCTCCAAAATTTAACCAAAATCACATTTTCATCAATAGTTCAAGTTTTTAATCTGCGTCTTTAGAACATTTTTGTTATTTAGTTAAAGATAGGGCTCATTTTACAAGCAACATTGGAAGCTATTCAACGTGTTATTGTCCCATAGTTAAAACTGTTATTTTTTCTAACTTATATAAACTGAGAAGATAAGAATTACGTAGAAAAATTAAAAACGCGAGAAATATATTATTTCAAAAATGAACGCAGTCAAGAGAAGCGAAATAAGAAGCGGAAAGAAGAAGATATGCCGATTAAATAATAAAAAATCTATTGGAATTTTTTCGGCTATTTTTCTAGTACTACTATTATTCTACAAAATGCCGAGTCCTCGAATCTAACATTTGAAGGGTAAGAATAGTACTAAATAGCATAGAGCAAACAAAATAAGCCATTAAAGCCGTTTTTCGTGAAATTAAACGCGAAAAACTCAACAACTTGGCGCAATTCTAAGATCGAGTTCGAGTTCTACGCAGAAAATTACTTCGGAAACGACCTACGGCTGCACAGCATCAGAAACTTTGCAATCTGTATTCATAATTATCATGTTCTTAATTTCTTTGAATTACTTGTCACATCGCAAGACTACTGAATTCATGCTACTTATTGCATAAAACACACTAAAAGCGATTTAAATACCTAATTATAATCCTATCGCTACACGTATATCGCACAGGTAACGTAACAGTCTTTTTCTGTAACGTACCAGTCCGACTATTTTTTACAAATATTGACCTCAAAATTAATTTTAACTGTTCAATTAATACGTAGTTCTTCAATTCCATCCTGAAGCTAGGAAACTGTGTACCAACTTTTGAAAACATTATATTAGGAGAGCAGACTTTTTCAATAATATATATAGCAACTTTAAAAAGTACTTCCAAAAATTGTAATGCAACAGTCCACTGTTGAAACATTCATAACTCCTAAACCACAGGAGTTACAATATATGTTTGTATGCATTAAATAATGCTACATACTTATGCTTTCAGATGCAAAAAGAAAAATTATCCGAAAATTGTATTCTCGCGAGTTTCAGCGATATTTAAAAATCAGTGTGAGCCAAAATGTAATGTAACAGTCCG
Source organism: Rhagoletis zephyria (assembly GCF_001687245.7). NCBI lineage: Eukaryota > Metazoa > Arthropoda > Insecta > Diptera > Tephritidae > Rhagoletis > Rhagoletis zephyria. The sequence goes on from NW_016158660.1 coordinate 102,001, forward strand.
CGTTTTGGGCCATATGTACATACAATTTTAGTCTAAACAAGTAAGAAAGTCTAAGTTCGGGTGGAGCCGAACATTAAATACAATACAATTACATACAATTTTAGTCTAAAAAATCGCGTTGATTTTGGAATTTTTTTTGCGACTGCTCGTGGTTTTTTTCATACAAGTGAAATTTACAAAAACTGGCGTTGATTTTTTAAATTTTATTTTGCAGTTTATTTCAAAATGAGAAGCGCTTTTAAATGACCGCTTTCAGGTGGAGCTTTTTCAAAATTACCTTCTCTTTGGTCTACACTGTGCTCTTTGAAAGCTGTAATAAAATATCTTCCAATAGCACTGCCATTCGAAGGCATACGAAAAGGTGTGCTTCCAAAGCAACGGAAGTAAAATAAGGGAAACAATGTTCTGCGTTATTATTATTTCGTTTAGAACTGAGTATAAAGGCGTTTCCATACAAAACCAGGAGTCAAAATCGAAGCACGTCAGGCCTATCTCTTAAAAAAATCTGAAATTTCATAAATTGTACCAAATTATTAGCTACCTTGCCACATTGATAGGAAGCAAACAATAATCTGGGGATTTAATGTTGTGCGTGGAAATGTTCAGTTATTTGTACAATGATTTTTTGGTGGGGAGCGGAGGGGGAAAAGGGCGCCACACCTAAAACTTCACTCATTATATAAAGCACTATATAAACTTGAAGAAAAGTTTCATTCTCCTCTCCTACAGGCACTCGGGGGACCCATTTCAAAATGCGGTAGGATTAGCATTTTTACAAAGAAATTTTAAACTCGTGTTAGACCATTAGCAGTATTTTTGCGCAAAACTCTTTTCCGCGTTGGTGGCCTTCGGCCGCGCTAGAAAAAATAACCTCATCAGTCTAAATTTGGTTACGCCATCCACAGTATTTTTGCTCAAAATCCACCTCTAAATTTACAAAAAAATTCATAGTTTATTGGACATTTGTACAGAAAAAATTTCTTTCTTGTTTAAATTTAAGCATAAAGTACTCAACCATTCTACATTTTGATAAAGCTACACCTTATTGATTATTATATGAGTTATTACAAAATACGAAAAAAATTCCACCTTACTTTTATATGGAAAAAATCTGATTTATTTTTTCTATCACGGGTGGGCCAAAAAAAAAAGAACCTGGTTTTTGGAGCAGATATATTTTACGGAAACTGCGAATTTATTTCACTTTTCTGTGTGAACTTGATGTCTTATAATAAAACAAAGAACCAGGAACACAAACAAAGCAAGAACTACAAAAAAATTATGGCTTTATTATACAAAAAATCCGAAATTCCTCTGTCACAGGTGGGACAACGTTTGTCACGGGTAGGACACGTACGAATTTTTATATCAAAAGGAGCTTTTAGTGTGATCCATATATAAAGATTAGTTATTAAAAAATATAAGAAGCCAAGTAGGGGTTCAATTCACTCGCGTTTTATCTTAGGGTAGTCCCCTTTATATCGCAGAAAATGTTTAGCACCGTCAGCCAAAAGAATTATTTAAAATGAACGCGATTACCTAGGGTCTTGATATTTTCACTTTTATATTTTATATGTCACTCAAATTTAATGGTCTACAAAACTGCATACCTAAAAATTCTGAACAAAAAAGTTTAAAATTATTCGGTGTAATTGTTAAAGTTTGTTGAATTTTTATAATTTTTATAAGAAGTTTAAAATTGTTCAGTATAAAAAGTTTGAAATGTAGATTTATGTGGTTCTGGTTAGGTAATGTGCTAAACTTTTATAAAAAAAAAAACTATAAACATTAGATTAACAAAATAAAACACCAAAACTGGTCAATATGTAACTTAACTTAATCAGCTTACCACAAGGGTATATAGATAATGGACGAGTACGCGCATCCCCCGCTTCTTCCCTGCGTCCACCTCAACAAACAAATAAAGCTTATCAGCCCTGTAAACCTACCTTTGACAACTGTCCCACACATAGCAGTCACGGGTGGGACATGCTTCTCTGTTGAATTATTCTTATATAACTACGTGGAAACGACAATGCAATTGTGGTAATGTAATCATTTGCAATTATATTCTAACATTATGTAACAAACACGAAAAACAACCTCAACTTCTGTAATTAAATATAACAACTTTTAAATAGCATTTTTTGTCACGGGTGGGACAAGACCAATACTGCTTAATAATAACTTATAATATAGATAAAGCAGTCACACAATTTAATATATAACCCAATTTTATTAAAAGCAGATGAGTTCTACTATATATTTTTCTTACCAAACACCTGAATTATGAATCGCAAATTATTTGACAGTGCATTCAAAACAACCTACTTTAAACTCAATCAAAAAATTTACTTAGAACTTTAATTCAAAACGTAAAAAAAAGGTAATAAAAATGCATTTAAAGCTTTAATATGTTATTTTTTAGTTGATTCAAGATTTTTACAAATGTCTTATCCACACGTTTGTTAGTTTTATAAAGAAAATAATTGTTGCACTGAGGTTCGCTTTCCCATGGAACCTCCCATATGTTAAAATTTTTTTAACGCGTTTGGGCATGATAATCCAAAATCATAGTACAAATATCCGAACCGTAACCCAACTGTCTTCACTCACGGACAACGGTAACTCGTTTAGAGATTTGAAAATATTTTTCGTCAGCAATTTGTCATAAAACTAGACCTTATTACATACTCTATCCTCGGAAAAGCAAAAAACTTTATTTTCGTCCCTTGGAACAGGTGTACCGACTTCTTGCAGTTTGGAAACGAGAAATACTTTTATTTTAATATTTTCATCCATGGATAAATTATACCAGGTGAAGTAATAAGAGCG
>NW_016158660.1:104860-117771 GCF_001687245.7 Rhagoletis zephyria
CAGTCCGACTATTTTTTACAAATATTGACCTCAAAATTAATTTTATCAGTTCAATTAATACGTAGTTCTTCAATTCCATCCTGAAGCTAGGAAACTGTGTACTAACTTTTGAAAGCATCATATTAGGAGAGCAGACTTTTTCAATAATATATATAGCAACTTTAAAAAGTACTTCCAAAAATTGTAATGCAACAGTCCACTGTTGAAACATTCATAACTCCTAAACCACAGGAGTTACAATATATGTTTGTATGCATTAAATAATGCTACATACTTATGCTTTCAGATGCAAAAAGAAAAATTATCCGAAAATTGTATTCTCGCGAGTTTCAGCGATATTTAAAAATCAGTGTGAGCCAAATGTAATGTAACAGTCCGCTTTTTGGGCCATATTTACATACAATTTTAGTCTAAACAAGTAAGAAAGTCTAAGTTCGGGTGGAGNCATTAAATAATGCTACATACTTATGCTTTCAGATGCAAAAAGAAAAATTATCCGAAAATTGTATTCTCGCGAGTTTCAGCGATATTTAAAAATCAGTGTGAGCCAAATGTAATGTAACAGTCCGCTTTTTGGGCCATATTTACATACAATTTTAGTCTAAACAAGTAAGAAAGTCTAAGTTCGGGTGGAGCCGAACATTAAATACAATACAATTACATACAATTTTAGTCTAAACAAGTAAGAAAGTCTAAGTTCGGGTGGAGCCGAACATTAAATACAATACAATTACATACAATTTTAGTCTAAAAAATCGCGTTGATTTTGGAATTTTTTTTGCGACTGCTCGTGGTTTTTTTTCATACAAGTGAAATTTACAAAAACTGGCGTTGATTTTTTAAATTTTATTTTGCAGTTTATTTCAAAATGAGAAGCGCTTTTAAATGACCGCTTTCAGGTGGAGCTTTTTCAAAATTACCTTCTCTTTGGTCTACACTGTGCTCTTTGAAAGCTGTAATAAAATATCTTCCAATAGCACTGCCATTCGAAGGCATACAAAAAGGTGTGCTTCCAAAGCAACGGAAGTAAAATAAGGGAAACAATGTTCTGCGTTATTATTATTTCGTTTAGAACTGAGNCGCAGACTGCTCGTGTTTTTTTTTTTTATATAACAAGTGAAATTTACAAAAACTGGCGTTGATTTTTTAAATTTTATTTTGCAGTTTATTTCAAAATGAGAAGCGCTTTTAAATGACCCCTTTCAGATGGAGCTTTTTCAAAATTACCTTCTCTTTGGTCTACACTGTGCTCTTTGAAAGCTGTAATAAAATATCTTCCAATAGCACTGCCATTCGAAGGCATACAAAAAGGTGTGCTTCCAAAGCAACGGAAGTAAAATAAGGGAAACAATGTTCTGCGTTATTATTATTTCGTTTAGAACTGAGTATAAAGGCGTTTCCACACAAAACCAGGAGTCAAAATCGAAGCACGTCAGGCCTATCTCTTAAAAAAATGTGAAATTTCATAAATTGTACCAAATTATTAGCTACCTTGCCACATTGATAGGAAGCAAACAATAATCTGGGGATTTAATGTTGTGCGTGGAAATGTTCAGTTATTTGTACAATGATTTTTTGGTGGGGAGCGGAGGGGGAAAAGGTGTGGCGCCTAAAACTTCACTCATTATAAAAAGCACTATATAAACTTGAAGAAAAGTTTCATTCTCCTCACTGCCCTTTCTACAGGCACTCGGGGGACCCATTTCAAAATGCGGTAGGATTAGCATTTTTACAAAGAAATTTTAAACTCGTGTTAGACCATTAGCAGTATTTTTGCGCAAAACTCTTTTCCGCGTTGGTGGCCTTCGGCCACGCTAGAAAAAATAACCTCATCAGTCTAAATTNCACAAAACCAGGAATCAAAATCGAAGCACATCAGGCCTATCTCTTAAAAAAATGTGAAATTTCATAAATTGTACCAAATTATTAGCTACCTTGCCACATTGATAGGAAGCAAACAATAATCTGGGGATTTAATGTTGTGCGTGGAAATGTTCAGTTATTTGTACAATGATTTTTTGGTGGGGAGCGGAGGGGGAAAAGGTGTGGCGCCTAAAACTTCACTCATTATAAAAAGCACTATATAAACTTGAAGAAAAGTTTCATTCTCCTCACTGCCCTTTCTACAGGCACTCGGGGGACCCATTTCAAAATGCGGTAGGATTAGCATTTTNGCGCCACACCTAAAACTTCACTCATTATATAAAGCACTATATAAACTTGAAGAAAAGTTTCATTCTCCTCTCCTACAGGCACTCGGGGGACCCATTTCAAAATGCGGTAGGATTAGCATTTTTACAAAGAAATTTTAAACTCGTGTTAGACCATTAGCAGTATTTTTGCGCAAAACTCTTTTCCGCGTTGGTGGCCTTCGGCCACGCTAGAAAAAATAACCTCATCAGTCTAAATTTGGTTACGCCATCCACAGTATTTTTGCTCAAAATCCACCTCTAAATTTACAAAAAAATTCATAGTTTATTGGACATTTGTACAGAAAAAATTTCTTTCTTGTTTAAATTTAAGCATAAAGTACTCAACCATTCTACATTTTGATAAAGCTACACCTTATTGATTATTATATGAGTTATTACAAAATACGAAAAAAATTCCAGCTTACTTTTATATGGAAAAAATCTGATTTATTTTTTCTATCACGGGTGGGCCAAAAAAAAAGAACCTGGTTTTTGGAGCAGATATATTTTACGGAAACTGCGAATTTATTTCACTTTTCTGTGTGAACTTGATGTCTTATAATAAAACAAAGAACCAGGAACACAAACAAAGCAAGAACTACAAAAAAATTATGGCTTTATTATGCAAAAAATCCGAAATTCCTCTGTCACAGGTGGGACAACGTTTGTCACGGGTAGGACACGTACGAATTTTCATATGAAAAGGAGCTTTTAGTGTGATCCATATATAAAGATTAGTTATTAAAAAATATAAGAAGCCAAGTAGGGGTTCAATTCACTCGCGTTTTATCTTAGGATAGTCCCCTTTATATCGCAGAAAATGCTTAGCACCGTCAGCGAAAAGAATTATTTAAAATGAACGCGATTTCCTAGGGTCTTGATATTTTCACTTTTATATTTTATATTTCACTCAAATTTAATGGTCTACAAAACTGCATACCTAAAAATTCTGAACAAAAAGTTTAAAATTATTCGGTGTAATTGTTAAAGTTTGTTGAATTTTTATAATTTTTATAAGAAGTTTAAAATTGTTCAGTATAAAAAGTTTGAAATGTAGATTTATGTGGTTCTGGTTAGGTAATGTGCTAAACTTTTATAAAAAAAAACTATAAACATTAGATTAACAAAATAAAACACCAAAACTGGTCAATATGTAACTTAACTTAATCAGCTTACCACAAGGGTATATAGATAATGGACGAGTTCGCGCATCCCCCGCTTCTTCCCTGCGTCCACCTCAACAAACAAATAAAGCTTATCAGCCCTGTAAACCTACCTTTGACAACTGTCCCACACATAGCAGTCACGGGTGGGACATGCTTCTCTGTTGAATTATTCTTATATAACTACGTGGAAACGACAATGCAATTGTGGTAATCATTTGCAATTATATTCTAACATTATGTAACAAACACGAAAAACAACCTCAACTTCTGTAATTAAATATATGTAACAACTTTTAAATAGCCTTTTTTGTCACGGGTGGGACAAGACCAATACTGCTTAATAATAACTTATAATATAGATAAAGCAGTCACACAATTTAATATATAACCCAATTTTATTAAAAGCAGATGAGTTCTACTATATATTTTTCTTACCAAACACCTGAATTATGAATCGCAAATTATTTGACAGTGCATTCAAAACAACCTACTTTAAACTCAATCAAAAAATTTACTTAGAACTTTAATTCAAAACGTAAAAAAAAGGTAATAAAAATGCATTTAAAGCTTTAATATGTTATTTTTTAGTTGATTCAAGATTTTTACAAATGTCTTATCCACACGTTTGTTAGTTTTATAAAGAAAATAATTTTTGCACTGAGGTTCGCTTTCCCATGGAACCTCCCATATGTTAAAATTTTTTTAACGCGTTTGGGCATGATAATCCAAAATCATAGTACAAATATCCGAACCGTAACCCAACTGTCTTCACTCACGGACAACGGTAACTCGTTTAGAGGTTTGAAAATATTTTTCGTCAGCAATTTGTCATAAAACTAGACCTTATTACATACCCTATCTTCGGAAAAGCAAAAAACTTTATTTTCGTCCCTTGGAACAGGTGTACCGACTTCTTGCAGTTTGGAAACGAGAAAGACTTTTATTTTAATATTTTCATCCATGGATAAATTATACCAGGTGAAGTANATTGCGAAGATTTTGTATTTCTCTAAATTACCGTTATATGGGATGTGGACGTGGTTATTGTCCGATTTTTTAAATTTTCGGCCATATGATCGTTTGTGCCGCAGAAACAAAAAAACAACTAAGCATTTTTTAACACCCCCAAAATAGTTTCATACTTGTAGCAGTTATGAGAATTTTATTTGGAGGCTACTTTTTCGGGTTATTTAATATAACAAGCGCAATTTACAAAAACTTGCGTTGATATTTTGAGAAGTTGTTGCTGATGGTCTCCCGCGTTTGATTTTATAAGAAGTTCATACTTACATGAAAAAAGTGCAAAAATCCGTCACCAATAAAAATAAAAAAATTGTCAAAAATCAACGCATTTTTTTAGCCGTTTGAAACTTGCACTTCATTGGACTCAATTTGTATGGGCTATAAACCTGCATACTCAAAAATTTTCTAAAAATTCAGAATAAAAAGTGGAAATTTTGATGAAGATCTGAAACTGTGATTTAAACGGGTTTGGTTAAAGCTTAGACGATAATTCGCACCTATTATTTTGCCCATAAGCGTAGCTATGTACATTAGGGTGGCCCAAAATAAGAAAAATCGGAATTTTAATGCGTTCAACCTTTAGGATTGCTCTATATCGAAAAAATATATCCCTTTTTAATTTTGAAATCCAAAAATGTTTAGAGGTCGCTCAATGCACTCAAAGTTTTCCATGCATTTTATATGGGAAAAAAAAACTTTTCGTAAAAATGGTATATAATTCTTGAAAATCAATATTTTTCGATCGGAAAACTTTGGTTCTCTTCTGGAGACTTCCAATATCAATACCCAATTTTCTATTTAACCACATTTCACATTGACCACCCTAATGTACATGCATACATACATATGTAAGATTTAACCCTATATATAAACATTCGGACACTTTTTAGAGTTAGAAAAGTTAATCCTCCTTACGAGCGCATAACAAAGTCAGAAAATAGCATATTTACCTGCTTAGAAGTGCACGCCAATACGAGTCCAAGTTAGAACTTATATGTATTAAAGACTGAAACATGATTCTTCCTGGGTCTTAAAAACAAATATTCTTCATAATTCTGATTATAATAGTCCAAAACTATCCATTGCTGCCAAGTTTTTCCGTTTAAATACACTAGTCGAAAGAAAATTTTAGGCAATACCATGCGTATTTTCGATACGACTCGACTCTGGAATGACGAGTCACGACACTCGCAATGAGGCGGATAGAAAAATAACAAACACAAATTTAGCACAAAAAACATTGTGAATATTTAAAGAAAATTAATACGAAAATTAATTAATTAATTATAAGTGAGATGGGGTTCTAACAAACTCGCCAGGCATAAATGATTTAAGCAACAGTAGCATTAAATGAAACCGAATAATAGAAAGCACTTTTGTAATTGACGTGCACTGAACTTAATAGAAATGCAAACATCACAGAATAGGTGACTTTAAGCACTTGACAAAAAAAACTTGAACCCATTAGTTGAAGAGCACTCAACTTTTAATTAAAACAAACGATAACAAGTTCATCAATTACATATAAGAAATGCATACAGGGATTTTCGTATGATGGAATATATTTTTTACGTCACTGTGTGCAATACATACAAACGAACCCATCTGGCGCATGTCTCTCAATTGCTGCAATTAAAATTGAGAAAAATAAAAACACTGCTTGTTATAGTAATATGCATATGCATATGAATATGTATGTAAATGTGTATAAGCATTTGCTTGTAGTCGTTTTTTTTTTTTTAATAGTCATAAAGAAAATTAATAAGCACAAAGAAAAGTGCAAGTGTCGGTAAAGCGATTAGCGATTGTTGATAAAGAAGCTTTTCTATTAATAGCTTAGCAAACTGCAAATTTCCATAATTATTTATAATTTGTCTTTAAAATAAAATCACAAAAGTATTAGTTTTTAGTTTGTATATAGTTACGTATACATATATTTTTTTCTTATTTAATTACTTTATTAAAGCATTTTGTGTAACAGCGTGTTTAGTCTTGAAAATTGTACAAACATATTTTCCTTAAAAGAACACTCGTTAAAGATAAGTATATAAAATACATAGAATAATTGGCATTTTAATTCAATACACTGAATTTAAAAAAGTTGACACCTGAAATTGACGAAAAAATAAAACTGTTATTTTAAGGCAGAAAAATAGAGAATACGAAGTTAATGTGAATAATATATTATGGGTATTCACTACTGTCAGGTAAACGGGTTATCTGGTTATGAGGTTATAAGTATAACCAATAAAAAATAATAATTAATTTTTTAACAGGTAACCCAAAGGGCAGGGAGGTGTGTAACCACATTTTTTTTTTTGTGTAAAGTTCAAATGTATCTGAGGAATTTTCTGTGTAATACCATAATTTTTTGTAATTACCATTTGGGATAATGCGTGTTTCAAATGTATCCAACTGCCTGAACAGTCCTAATTTTTGTGATTTATCGAAGAGGTTCTAAAAAAAATAATAATGACATTATTTCCAACACTGTAAGCTCACGCTATCAAATATTTAGTCATGCACCATAACACTGTACAGCACTCGGCTGGGTATTGGATCAAAGCAAATTTTTTTAGAGATTGGGAGTTAGCCTCCGAAATCGAGATATGGGCCTTCGAATTTCGAAATTGGACCTTTGGTAAAAATTATTTTTAATTATTGCATGTAAAAAGCAAAAAAAGTAAAACTACAGACGTGGTCCGCCTTTTGCTCTTATTTATATGGTAATACATTTTTTTGGGAAGGCTTATATTACAGATGCTATAACTGGTCAAAGGTGAGATCTTCGAAAATTTAAAAACTGAATATTTCAAACAATTTTGAACTGAGTCTTTTCATATCGTTTTAAAGTTGATTTAGCCCCTTTTCTTGTGATATGCATATTTGTATACATCGCATATAAAAATTTGAGAAAAAACACATTTAAATGAAAAAATACCTAAAAAATCAGTTCAAAATTGTTTGCAATATAAGGAATTTAATTTTTCGAAGACCTGAACTTTGACCCCTTATAGCACCTGTAATATGCACAAAAAAGTTATATACCATTTAAATAAGAGCAAAAGGAGGACTACGTCTATATTTTTTGGTTTTGTAGTCAATCTCTTAAAAAAATTAGTTTGGTTCAATACCCAGAATATGAGTAATTAATTTTAAAAAGTTCATTTACGACAATATTTCACTTACCACCACATCATAGCCTCGTTGGCTGCGTAATCCCATATCTTTTAGGTTAAAACCGATCGGATAGGGAGCGCCATCTGCGCGGCGGTTGACAAATGCCACAGCATATGAATAATCCCTTAAGAAAAAAGCAGAAATACATAAATCTGTATGAATGTATATTAGACCGTACCAGAAAAATAATTTCGCCGTACAAACCAGGGTCTAAAGAATTTTTGCAAGACAATTTCGATTTTTTTATTTGCCGAACATTGGCATTTACCACCGGATCTGAAAGTACGATAAATGGATGTTCTGGTCTCGAGGAGATTTTTTTTTGTTTCATTGACTTCAAGTACCTCGTTCAAGACTTACCCACCAGATCTCAGCTCCTACCACTCTAAGATAACACCCTTATGTCAGCTCTCTAAAAATCATTAAACTTTTCAAGGGAAGATGTTTGAATATTCCAGTAGAACTACATATTTTAAAAAAAAGATTTTATTGCCGAATATTTAACCAAAAACCATATATATATTATTTTTTTCTAAATTGCCTTGCAAAAATACTTTTTACTCAGCGGTGTATGGCGAACTATTTTTGTCTGCTTGTAAGGTGGTACGGTCTAATGTGCATACATACCATTCATATACCATCTATTTGTGTACCCCCAAACTTACCCCGCTGCATTTCTTGGCGTAATTGGACGTGTCCAAACTTCCACATTCTTTTGTATAAGCACACGACGACCCTGAATACCTAAGGGATCCTGATTCACCGCAATGATCTCACTGTATGGAGATAAAATATATTTTAATATAGAGTAGATGAAATTGATAAGCTTTGATTCACAAAACTAACCGATTTTGCAAAATCGCTTTGATTTCAGGACGTACCGCGGCCAAATCGTTTGACATGATTAGCGGTGCTGCTAATATGGCCCAAACCGCCATTTGTAGTTTGCTTTGGTCATAGCTGAGACCATAATTTCCCAGAATCAGCTGCATGATTAAAAAAATGGCATAAGAAGCAGTTAAAAAAAAAACCAACTACAAACTAATTACACACCATATCCGGATCATTCCAATGACCAGGTCCACCATGCGGTTGTATGCGGTTTTGGTTTTTGGAAAAGTAGTCCATTATCTTAGCAACTGACTCAAAGGAGTCATCAATATCATCATAGTTGCGCCACAAGTTACAATGCTGCTTGAGCGCCTCGTAGTCGGGCTTAAATACACGTAAGGAATGATGTGTTATGGCGTGTTAAATAACATACATACGGGTGTTTCACAAAAAAAGTGTCGCTCGTTCCGCCGGAATTATAAAATTTATTACATTTAAGACTTCCGCCAATATATTTCGAAAAAAATTAAGATTTACGTGTGCTAGACCGATTTGAAAATACCGCTAAAAATCTCATTCTTTTGCTTCCGTTGATAAGCATTTTGAAACATTTTTTTGAAGACCTTATTTCAAAAAAAAAAAACTAATTTCATTAAAAAAAAATCGATTTTTAGAGATATTTTCAAATAGCTACAGCTCACGTAAATCTTAAAATTTCTGCGGAATATTAAAGTACTATAATAAATTTTATATTTCTGATGGAAAAACATTACCGATTTTTTTGTATTTACAGTGATGCAGCCTAATGCGCTAATATACAAATCTTGACTTACAATTTTGCCCTCATATTCCTGATAGACCGGCCAACTGCATGAGTACACCATTGGGCGTCCAGTTTCGTTTAGTAGTCGTCCAAATTCCGGATAACCAGCATCCATTGTTGACGTGTCTGCATAGCAACCATCCAACTTTACATAGTCTACATCCCACTCGGCAAAGGTTTGCGCATCCAGTGCCATGTGATTGATGACACCCGGATAACCGGCGCAGGTGTGAGTGCCATAATCCTGATATAAACCGAATTTCAAGCCAGCATTATGTATCTGTGGGTGCGGAAAATCAGATTAATAAATATAGTTTGTCTTTGAAGCATATCTGCATTTTTACATAGTCAGCCAAGTGATTGAGACCACTGGGGAAGCGATATCTATCAGCTACTAGTTTATTTGTTGCATTATCGCGATATTTTTCCAGCCAACAATCGTCAATAATGACATATTCGTAACCGGCAGCAGCATATCCTTCCGAGACCAGCAAGTCAGTGGTGCGTTTGAAGAGATTTTCACTTAAAAAATAAAAAAGAGACTATGAAATAACATAGTGCAACACAATTACTTTATAGGCGGTTAAAGTTTCTACTTTTTGATTTAAAATTCACTATAATTTTTTTTATAAATCGACTTCAAACATTGTTCTGCACCTTCTTCAGTTTTAGTTCAGAGAGTTGCAATTCATATTCAGAAATTCCATTTCAAATTCTGATAGTTACAACTCAAGTTCAGATTTTCCATTTCAAATTCAGAATTCTCACTTCAAGTTCAGAAAATTGCAATTCAAATTCAGAATTTCCATTTTAAATTCAGAAAGTTGAATTCTAATTCAGAATTTCCATTTCAAATTCAGAATTTTCACTTCAAATTCAGAAAGTTACAATTCAAATTCAAATTCAGAATTTCCAATTGCAATTCAGAAAACTACAATTCAAATTAAGAATTTCCATTTTAAATTCAGAAAGTTGAATTCAAATTCAGAATTTACATTTCGAATTCAGAAAGTTGCAACTCAAATTCAGAAAGATACATTTCAAATTCAGAAAATTTCCATTTCAAAGTCAGAAAGTTATAATTCATATTCAGAAAATTCTCATTTCAAATTCAGAAATTTCCAATTTAAGTTCAGAAAATTTCATATTGACTGTACGATTTTGAGATTTTAAGTTGTATAGGAGCAACAGACAGAGTTAAACTGATTCTGCTTGCGATGCACGCAAACTATTAAACATACATATAGCATATTTTTGTAAGAAGATTCTATTTTAAATTGCAAGTTCAACGAAATTTTACAATATGGAGGCCACGCGAACCAAATTTAAAAAGTTTTAAGTATGAACACATTTTTAAGAGTGTTGCCACCTTTTTAAAGATTTAAAATCAATTTTATTAATAATTAAAATTTATATTTTTGTCATTATGAAAAGAAGCATTTCCGCATTACCGGTCATCAACCCATTTCTATTTTTAACCGACTTCCAAGAAAGGAGGAGGTTATCAGTTCGTCGGAATATTTTTTTTTTTTTTTGTTGATGTATGTTACCGCATAACTTTGGACCACGTCAACCGATTTNGGTTTTTTTTGCTAAAAATTACTTTTTTTTTTTATGTTGGGTTGAACCGGGCTAGAACCCAAGCCCTGCTTAATGTAATTCCACCAAATTAAAGGATCTTCTTGTCTGGGTATAAGNTATGAGAGTTGAAGTCGGTTTTTTTTGCTAAAAATTACTTGTTTTTTTTATGTTGGGTTGAACCGGGCTAGAACCCAAGCCCTGCTTAATGTAATTCCACCAAATTAAAGGATCTTCTTGTCTGGGTATAAGGGGCAGCTGTAAATATTTCTCCATTTCTAAACTGAATCACTAAAAAACTGGAACCAGTATCAGAGCGGTTGGCGATTTCCCCAAGCATTGCTAAATATCCTGGTCTCGCTCTTTAATAGAAGCTGTGACTAGAATTCGGCCTTTTTCATATGATTCAGCAGGTTTCTCCGTGCTGATATATATTTTGACGTTTCTCCCCTATGTATCAAAAATAATCGATAAATCCGGGTTGCAGACGGAGAAGTTATCTTTTTAATACAGGATTATATCATAACTTGGATTTCAGAGGAGAAATTTTGTATTCTTAGTTACCTATTGGATAGTTCAGCGCGAATAAGCAGATAATCTAGCTAACCAAAAAAAACCTTAANTATCATAACTTGGATTTCAGAGGAGAAATTTTGTATTCTTAGTTACCTATTGGCTAGTTCAGCGCGAATGAGCAGATAATCTAGCTAACCAAAAAAACCTTAAAATTCCTTATCTTTTTGGACTAAAATCTGAAAAGTGTCAAAATGCCAGAGCGTAAGCAAAATGCGCTCACTAAAAGAGAATAACAGGAAAAGTAAAGGAACGCAAAAAACCAAATTTTTAGTCCAAAGAATGGCAACAACAAAACTAACGTCACATAAGAATGGAAATGTATGTACAAAACACATTCACACAAGCACAAGCGCAATAAACACTTACTATACCCTGCAGCAGTTCAGACTCACCCTAGGTTAGCCCTCAGATAGTCCCTATTGTAACCAGCACTAGTCCCTCATAATTCCCCTGCCAATGGAAAAGGACCGGTCCAATCAACACTGACCGTAAGATAGTCCTGGACTAGTCCAATTTTGGAGATTTTTTTCGTCGGAGTAAGATTGCGCTCTGCACTTCACAGATGCTTTTTCATAATTCGGAAACACAAAAAAAATAAATTATATCATTTTATAACCATGTTGCTTCTGACGGCATTTGAACCCGGACCCTCCTGAAAGCTAACAAATAGTGGCAAGCATCTCTGCGCACTGAGCTACAGCTACGCATGTAAATGTGTGTTCAAATGTTCACTTTGCATCAAGGCCAGACCAAGCGATTGGGACATTTACAGGGTGGTGTTCTTTAAATTTTTTTTTATTAAATTGCAAGACAACACCACCCCCTCACTGCCAAACTGTACTTTTCGTCTATCTCTAGGCCGGTTCCTTGGGGACTGGTCGAAGGCTGACATTTTCGATGCAAGCAAATGTCCAATTCTGACCAGTCAAATCTTAACCAGTGAAGTACTAGTCCTTAAAGGAAAATTGGCCGCCTTACTGCTGCAGGGTATCAACTATNCATTTACAGGGTGGTGTTCTTTAAATTTTTTTTTATTAAATTGCAAGACAACACCACCCTCTCACTGCCAAACTGTACTTTTCGTCTATCTCTAGGCCGGTTTCTTGGGGACTGGTCGAAGGCTGACATTTTCGATGCAAGCAAATGTCCTATTCTGACCAGTCAAATCTTAACCAGTGAAGTACTAGTCCTTAAAGGAAAATTGGCCGCCTTACTGCTGCAGGGTATCAACTATTTTTGCCTCCTAATTTCAATTCACTTTTTCTACTTTTTAGATTATTCTCACTTTTTGCGTATTCTTTAATTTCTGTTAATTTAAATTCAGTTGAGTTTGACACTTTTCAAGATTTTGCCAGCAAAAATTCTTCTGACTAAATCTGACTACTTCGGACTGATGAGAGTTACTCTCACTGAGTGTTGCTCTCTCATTTTTGCTGTCATTTCCGAGTTAAGGAACGCTTTTTGGACTAAATCTGACTATGTCGGACTTTTTCTGGGAGATAAGGAACGTTCCTAATATTAGGTGCAATCCCGTATTCCTCG